>NW_027462268.1:0-43037 GCF_050947455.1 Rhinoderma darwinii
GATGTTTCCCAGGCGAGTTATTGACAAGTAAATCCTAGACGCTCGATCTTGGTTATTTTCGCTTTCGCGGCTGGCAGTAAAGAACCATGTTTCTGTGAATAACTCCTGAACCGTAAGTCCTAGACGCTCGCTCTTGGCTGCATTCGATTCAGCTCGTGGCAGCCAGTCTAAAAAACACTATCTTGGACTTCTCTGCATGTTTCCCAGGCGAGCAATTGGCAGCATGTTCAGAACCATGTTTCTGTGAATAACTCCTGAACCGTAAGTCCTAGACGCTCGCTCTTGGCTGCATTCGATTCAGCTCGTGGCAGCCAGTCTAAAAAACACTATCTTGGACTTCTCTGCATGTTCCTAAGGCAAATGTTTCTAAAGCTAATTCTTGAACCGTAAGTCCTAGACGCTCGATCTTGGCGGCATTCGTCTCAGCGCCTGGCAATTAGTATAGGAGCACTGTGTTTGACTTCTCTGGATGTTTCCCAGGCGAGTTATTGACAAGTAAATCCTAGACGCTCGATCTTGGTTATTTTCGCTTTCGCGGCTGGCAGTAAAAGAACCATGTTTCTGTGAATAACTCCTGAACCGTAAGTCCTAGACGCTCGCTCTTGGCTGCATTCGATTCAGCTCGTGGCAGCCAGTCTAAAAAACACTATCTTGGACTTCTCTGCATGTTTCCCAGGCGAGCAATTGGCAGCATGTTCAGAACCATGTTTCTGTGAATAACTCCTGAACCGTAAGTCCTAGACGCTCGCTCTTGGCTGCATTCGATTCAGCTCGTGGCAGCCAGTCTAAAAAACACTATCTTGGACTTCTCTGCATGTTTCCCAGGCGAGCAATTGGCAGCATGTTCAGAACCATGTTTCTGTGAATAACTCCTGAACCGTAAGTCCTAGACGCTCGCTCTTGGCTGCATTCGATTCAGCTCGTGGCAGCCAGTCTAAAAAACACTATCTTGGACTTCTCTGCATGTTTCCCAGGCGAGCAATTGGCAGCATGTTCAGAACCATGTTTCTGTGAATAACTCCTGAACCGTAAGTCCTAGACGCTCGCTCTTGGCTGCATTCGATTCAGCTCGTGGCAGCCAGTCTAAAAAACACTATCTTGGACTTCTCTGCATGTTTCCCAGGCGAGCAATTGGCAGCATGTTCAGAACCATGTTTCTGTGAATAACTCCTGAACCGTAAGTCCTAGACGCTCGCTCTTGGCTGCATTCGATTCAGCTCGTGGCAGCCAGTCTAAAAAACACTATCTTGGACTTCTCTGCATGTTTCCCAGGCGAGCAATTGGCAGCATGTTCAGAACCATGTTTCTGTGAATAACTCCTGAACCGTAAGTCCTAGACGCTCGCTCTTGGCTGCATTCGATTCAGCTCGTGGCAGCCAGTCTAAAAAACACTATCTTGGACTTCTCTGCATGTTCCTAAGGCAAATGTTTCTAAAGCTAATTCTTGAACCGTAAGTCCTAGACGCTCGATCTTGGCGGCATTCGTCCTCAGCGCCTGGCAATTAGTATAGGAGCACTGTGTTTGACTTCTCTGGATGTTTCCCAGGCGAGTTATTGACAAGTAAATCCTAGACGCTCGATCTTGGTTATTTTCGCTTTCGCGGCTGGCAGTAAAAGAACCATGTTTCTGTGAATAACTCCTGAACCGTAAGTCCTAGACGCTCGCTCTTGGCTGCATTCGATTCAGCTCGTGGCAGCCAGTCTAAAAAACACTATCTTGGACTTCTCTGCATGTTTCCCAGGCGAGCAATTGGCAGCATGTTCAGAACCATGTTTCTGTGAATAACTCCTGAACCGTAAGTCCTAGACGCTCGCTCTTGGCTGCATTCGATTCAGCTCGTGGCAGCCAGTCTAAAAAACACTATCTTGGACTTCTCTGCATGTTTCCCAGACGAGAAATTGGCAGCATGTTCAGAACCATGTTTCTGTGAATAACTCCTGAACCGTAAGTCCTAGACGCTCGATCTTGGCGGCATTCGTCTCAGCGCCTGGCAATTAGTATAGGAGCACTGTGTTTGACTTCTCTGGATGTTTCCCAGGCGAGTTATTGACAAGTAAATCCTAGACGCTCGATCTTGGTTATTTTCGCTTTCGCGGCTGGCAGTAAAAGAACCTGTTTCTGTGAATAACTCCTGAACCGTAAGTCCTAGACGCTCGCTCTTGGCTGCATTCGATTCAGCTCGTGGCAGCCAGTCTAAAAAACACTATCTTGGACTTCTCTGCATGTTTCCCAGGCGAGCAATTGGCAGCATGTTCAGAACCATGTTTCTGTGAATAACTCCTGAACCGTAAGTCCTAGACGCTCGCTCTTGGCTGCATTCGATTCAGCTCGTGGCAGCCAGTCTAAAAAACACTATCTTGGACTTCTCTGCATGTTCCTAAGGCAAATGTTTCTAAAGCTAATTCTTGAACCGTAAGTCCTAGACGCTCGATCTTGGCGGCATTCGTCTCAGCGCCTGGCAATTAGTATAGGAGCACTGTGTTTGACTTCTCTGGATGTTTCCCAGGCGAGTTATTGACAAGTAAATCCTAGACGCTCGATCTTGGTTATTTTCGCTTTCGCGGCTGGCAGTAAAAGAACCATGTTTCTGTGAATAACTCCTGAACCGTAAGTCCTAGACGCTCGCTCTTGGCTGCATTCGATTCAGCTCGTGGCAGCCAGTCTAAAAAACACTATCTTGGACTTCTCTGCATGTTTCCCAGGCGAGCAATTGGCAGCATGTTCAGAACCATGTTTCTGTGAATAACTCCTGAACCGTAAGTCCTAGACGCTCGCTCTTGGCTGCATTCGATTCAGCTCGTGGCAGCCAGTCTAAAAAACACTATCTTGGACTTCTCTGCATGTTCCTAAGGCAAATGTTTCTAAAGCTAATTCTTGAACCGTAAGTCCTAGACGCTCGATCTTGGCGGCATTCGTCTCAGCGCCTGGCAATTAGTATAGGAGCACTGTGTTTGACTTCTCTGGATGTTTCCCAGGCGAGTTATTGACAAGTAAATCCTAGACGCTCGATCTTGGTTATTTTCGCTTTCGCGGCTGGCAGTAAAAGAACCATGTTTCTGTGAATAACTCCTGAACCGTAAGTCCTAGACGCTCGCTCTTGGCTGCATTCGATTCAGCTCGTGGCAGCCAGTCTAAAAAACACTATCTTGGACTTCTCTGCATGTTTCCCAGGCGAGCAATTGGCAGCATGTTCAGAACCATGTTTCTGTGAATAACTCCTGAACCGTAAGTCCTAGACGCTCGCTCTTGGCTGCATTCGATTCAGCTCGTGGCAGCCAGTCTAAAAAACACTATCTTGGACTTCTCTGCATGTTTCCCAGGCGAGCAATTGGCAGCATGTTCAGAACCATGTTTCTGTGAATAACTCCTGAACCGTAAGTCCTAGACGCTCGCTCTTGGCTGCATTCGATTCAGCTCGTGGCAGCCAGTCTAAAAAACACTATCTTGGACTTCTCTGCATGTTTCCCAGGCGAGCAATTGGCAGCATGTTCAGAACCATGTTTCTGTGAATAACTCCTGAACCGTAAGTCCTAGACGCTCGCTCTTGGCTGCATTCGATTCAGCTCGTGGCAGCCAGTCTAAAAAACACTATCTTGGACTTCTCTGCATGTTTCCCAGGCGAGCAATTGGCAGCATGTTCAGAACCATGTTTCTGTGAATAACTCCTGAACCGTAAGTCCTAGACGCTCGCTCTTGGCTGCATTCGATTCAGCTCGTGGCAGCCAGTCTAAAAAACACTATCTTGGACTTCTCTGCATGTTTCCCAGGCGAGCAATTGGCAGCATGTTCAGAACCATGTTTCTGTGAATAACTCCTGAACCGTAAGTCCTAGACGCTCGCTCTTGGCTGCATTCGATTCAGCTCGTGGCAGCCAGTCTAAAAAACACTATCTTGGACTTCTCTGCATGTTTCCCAGGCGAGCAATTGGCAGCATGTTCAGAACCATGTTTCTGTGAATAACTCCTGAACCGTAAGTCCTAGACGCTCGCTCTTGGCTGCATTCGATTCAGCTCGTGGCAGCCAGTCTAAAAAACACTATCTTGGACTTCTCTGCATGTTTCCCAGGCGAGCAATTGGCAGCATGTTCAGAACCATGTTTCTGTGAATAACTCCTGAACCGTAAGTCCTAGACGCTCGCTCTTGGCTGCATTCGATTCAGCTCGTGGCAGCCAGTCTAAAAAACACTATCTTGGACTTCTCTGCATGTTTCCCAGGCGAGAAATTGGCAGCATGTTCAGAACCAGGTTTCTGTGAATAACTCCTGAACCGTAAGTCCTAGACGCTCGATCTTGGCGGCATTCGTCTCAGCGCCTGGCAATTAGTATAGGAGCACTGTGTTTGACTTCTCTGGATGTTTCCCAGGCGAGTTATTGACAAGTAAATCCTAGACGCTCGATCTTGGTTATTTTCGCTTTCGCGGCTGGCAGTAAAAGAACC
Organism: Rhinoderma darwinii; assembly: GCF_050947455.1. NCBI lineage: Eukaryota > Metazoa > Chordata > Amphibia > Anura > Rhinodermatidae > Rhinoderma > Rhinoderma darwinii. The sequence goes on from NW_027462268.1 coordinate 4,439, forward strand.
ATGTTTCTGTGAATAACTCCTGAACCGTAAGTCCTAGACGCTCGCTCTTGGCTGCATTCGATTCAGCTCGTGGCAGCCAGTCTAAAAAACACTATCTTGGACTTCTCTGCATGTTTCCAAGACGAGAAATTGGCAGCATGTTCAGAACCATGTTTCTGTGAATAACTCCTGAACCGTAAGTCCTAGACGCTCGATCTTGGCGGCATTCGTCTCAGCGCCTGGCAATTAGTATAGGAGCACTGTGTTTGACTTCTCTGGATGTTTCCCAGGCGAGTTATTGACAAGTAAATCCTAGACGCTCGATCTTGGTTATTTTCGCTTTCGCGGCTGGCAGTAAAAGAACCATGTTTCTGTGAATAACTCCTGAACCGTAAGTCCTAGACGCTCGCTCTTGGCTGCATTCGATTCAGCTCGTGGCAGCCAGTCTAAAAAACACTATCTTGGACTTCTCTGCATGTTTCCCAGGCGAGCAATTGGCAGCATGTTCAGAACCATGTTTCTGTGAATAACTCCTGAACCGTAAGTCCTAGACGCTCGCTCTTGGCTGCATTCGATTCAGCTCGTGGCAGCCAGTCTAAAAAACACTATCTTGGACTTCTCTGCATGTTTCCCAGGCGAGCAATTGGCAGCATGTTCAGAACCATGTTTCTGTGAATAACTCCTGAACCGTAAGTCCTAGACGCTCGCTCTTGGCTGCATTCGATTCAGCTCGTGGCAGCCAGTCTAAAAAACACTATCTTGGACTTCTCTGCATGTTTCCCAGGCGAGAAATTGGCAGCATGTTCAGAACCATGTTTCTGTGAATAACTCCTGAACCGTAAGTCCTAGACGCTCGATCTTGGCGGCATTCGTCTCAGCGCCTGGCAATTAGTATAGGAGCACTGTGTTTGACTTCTCTGGATGTTTCCCAGGCGAGTTATTGACAAGTAAATCCTAGACGCTCGATCTTGGTTATTTTCGCTTTCGCGGCTGGCAGTAAAAGAACCATGTTTCTGTGAATAACTCCTGAACCGTAAGTCCTAGACGCTCGCTCTTGGCTGCATTCGATTCAGCTCGTGGCAGCCAGTCTAAAAACACTATCTTGGACTTCTCTGCATGTTTCCCAGGCGAGAAATTGGCAGCATGTTTCAGAACCATGTTTCTGTGAATAACTCCTGAACCGTAAGTCCTAGACGCTCGATCTTGGCGGCATTCGTCTCAGCGCCTGGCAATTAGTATAGGAGCACTGTGTTTGACTTCTCTGGATGTTTCCCAGGCGAGTTATTGACAAGTAAATCCTAGACGCTCGATCTTGGTTATTTTCGCTTTCGCGGCTGGCAGTAAAAGAACCATGTTTCTGTGAATAACTCCTGAACCGTAAGTCCTAGACGCTCGCTCTTGGCTGCATTCGATTCAGCTCGTGGCAGCCAGTCTAAAAAACACTATCTTGGACTTCTCTGCATGTTTCCCAGGCGAGCAATTGGCAGCATGTTCAGAACCATGTTTCTGTGAATAACTCCTGAACCGTAAGTCCTAGACGCTCGCTCTTGGCTGCATTCGATTCAGCTCGTGGCAGCCAGTCTAAAAACACTATCTTGGACTTCTCTGCATGTTTCCCAGGCGAGCAATTGGCAGCATGTTCAGAACCATGTTTCTGTGAATAACTCCTGAACCGTAAGTCCTAGACGCTCGCTCTTGGCTGCATTCGATTCAGCTCGTGGCAGCCAGTCTAAAAAACACTATCTTGGACTTCTCTGCATGTTTCCCAGGCGAGCAATTGGCAGCATGTTCAGAACCATGTTTCTGTGAATAACTCCTGAACCGTAAGTCCTAGACGCTCGCTCTTGGCTGCATTCGATTCAGCTCGTGGCAGCCAGTCTAAAAAACACTATCTTGGACTTCTCTGCATGTTTCCCAGGCGAGCAATTGGCAGCATGTTCAGAACCATGTTTCTGTGAATAACTCCTGAACCGTAAGTCCTAGACGCTCGCTCTTGGCTGCATTCGATTCAGCTCGTGGCAGCCAGTCTAAAAAACACTATCTTGGACTTCTCTGCATGTTTCCCAGGCGAGCAATTGCAGCATGTTCAGAACCATGTTTCTGTGAATAACTCCTGAACCGTAAGTCCTAGACGCTCGCTCTTGGCTGCATTCGATTCAGCTCGTGGCAGCCAGTCTAAAAAACACTATCTTGGACTTCTCTGCATGTTTCCCAGGCGAGCAATTGGCAGCATGTTCAGAAACCATGTTTCTGTGAATAACTCCTGAACCGTAAGTCCTAGACGCTCGCTCTTGGCTGCATTCGATTCAGCTCGTGGCAGCCAGTCTAAAAAACACTATCTTGGACTTCTCTGCATGTTCCTAAGGCAAATGTTTCTAAAGCTAATTCTTGAACCGTAAGTCCTAGACGCTCGATCTTGGCGGCATTCGTCTCAGCGCCTGGCAATTAGTATAGGAGCACTGTGTTTGACTTCTCTGGATGTTTCCCAGGCGAGTTATTGACAAGTAAATCCTAGACGCTCGATCTTGGTTATTTTCGCTTTCGCGGCTGGCAGTAAAAGAACCATGTTTCTGTGAATAACTCCTGAACCGTAAGTCCTAGACGCTCGCTCTTGGCTGCATTCGATTCAGCTCGTGGCAGCCAGTCTAAAAACACTATCTTGGACTTCTCTGCATGTTCCCAGGCGAGCAATTGGCAGCATGTTCAGAACCATGTTTCTGTGAATAACTCCTGAACCGTAAGTCCTAGACGCTCGCTCTTGGCTGCATTCGATTCAGCTCGTGGCAGCCAGTCTAAAAAACACTATCTTGGACTTCTCTGCATGTTTCCCAGGCGAGCAATTGGCAGCATGTTCAGAACCATGTTTCTGTGAATAACTCCTGAACCGTAAGTCCTAGACGCTCGCTCTTGGCTGCATTCGATTCAGCTCGTGGCAGCCAGTCTAAAAAACACTATCTTGGACTTCTCTGCATGTTTCCCAGGCGAGCAATTGGCAGCATGTTCAGAACCATGTTTCTGTGAATAACTCCTGAACCGTAAGTCCTAGACGCTCGCTCTTGGCTGCATTCGATTCAGCTCGTGGCAGCCAGTCTAAAAAACACTATCTTGGACTTCTCTGCATGTTTCCCAGGCGAGCAATTGGCAGCATGTTCAGAACCATGTTTCTGTGAATAACTCCTGAACCGTAAGTCCTAGACGCTCGCTCTTGGCTGCATTCGATTCAGCTCGTGGCAGCCAGTCTAAAAAACACTATCTTGGACTTCTCTGCATGTTTCCCAGGCGAGCAATTGGCAGCATGTTCAGAACCATGTTTCTGTGAATAACTCCTGAACCGTAAGTCCTAGACGCTCGCTCTTGGCTGCATTCGATTCAGCTCGTGGCAGCCAGTCTAAAAAACACTATCTTGGACTTCTCTGCATGTTCCTAAGGCAAATGTTTCTAAAGCTAATTCTTGAACCGTAAGTCCTAGACGCTCGATCTTGGCGGCATTCGTCTCAGCGCCTGGCAATTAGTATAGGAGCACTGTGTTTGACTTCTCTGGATGTTTCCCAGGCGAGTTATTGACAAGTAAATCCTAGACGCTCGATCTTGGTTATTTTCGCTTTCGCGGCTGGCAGTAAAAGAACCATGTTTCTGTGAATAACTCCTGAACCGTAAGTCCTAGACGCTCGCTCTTGGCTGCATTCGATTCAGCTCGTGGCAGCCAGTCTAAAAAACACTATCTTGGACTTCTCTGCATGTTTCCCAGGCGAGCAATTGGCAGCATGTTCAGAACCATGTTTCTGTGAATAACTCCTGAACCGTAAGTCCTAGACGCTCGCTCTTGGCTGCATTCGATTCAGCTCGTGGCAGCCAGTCTAAAAAACACTATCTTGGACTTCTCTGCATGTTTCCCAGGCGAGCAATTGGCAGCATGTTCAGAACCATGTTTCTGTGAATAACTCCTGAACCGTAAGTCCTAGACGCTCGCTCTTGGCTGCATTCGATTCAGCTCGTGGCAGCCAGTCTAAAAAACACTATCTTGGACTTCTCTGCATGTTTCCCAGGCGAGCAATTGGCAGCATGTTCAGAACCATGTTTCTGTGAATAACTCCTGAACCGTAAGTCCTAGACGCTCGCTCTTGGCTGCATTCGATTCAGCTCGTGGCAGCCAGTCTAAAAAACACTATCTTGGACTTCTCTGCATGTTCCTAAGGCAAATGTTTCTAAAGCTAATTCTTGAACCGTAAGTCCTAGACGCTCGATCTTGGCGGCATTCGTCTCAGCGCCTGGCAATTAGTATAGGAGCACTGTGTTTGACTTCTCTGGATGTTTCCCAGGCGAGTTATTGACAAGTAAATCCTAGACGCTCGATCTTGGTTATTTTCGCTTTCGCGGCTGGCAGTAAAAGAACCATGTTTCTGTGAATAACTCCTGAACCGTAAGTCCTAGACGCTCGCTCTTGGCTGCATTCGATTCAGCTCGTGGCAGCCAGTCTAAAAAACACTATCTTGGACTTCTCTGCATGTTTCCCAGGCGAGCAATTGGCAGCATGTTCAGAACCATGTTTCTGTGAATAACTCCTGAACCGTAAGTCCTAGACGCTCGCTCTTGGCTGCATTCGATTCAGCTCGTGGCAGCCAGTCTAAAAAACACTATCTTGGACTTCTCTGCATGTTTCCCAGGCGAGCAATTGGCAGCATGTTCAGAACCATGTTTCTGTGAATAACTCCTGAACCGTAAGTCCTAGACGCTCGCTCTTGGCTGCATTCGATTCAGCTCGTGGCAGCCAGTCTAAAAAACACTATCTTGGACTTCTCTGCATGTTTCCCAGGCGAGCAATTGGCAGCATGTTCAGAACCATGTTTCTGTGAATAACTCCTGAACCGTAAGTCCTAGACGCTCGCTCTTGGCTGCATTCGATTCAGCTCGTGGCAGCCAGTCTAAAAAACACTATCTTGGACTTCTCTGCATGTTTCCCAGGCGAGAAATTGGCAGCATGTTCAGAACCATGTTTCTGTGAATAACTCCTGAACCGTAAGTCCTAGACGCTCGATCTTGGCGGCATTCGTCTCAGCGCCTGGCAATTAGTATAGGAGCACTGTGTTTGACTTCTCTGGATGTTTCCCAGGCGAGTTATTGACAAGTAAATCCTAGACGCTCGATCTTGGTTATTTTCGCTTTCGCGGCTGGCAGTAAAAGAACCATGTTTCTGTGAATAACTCCTGAACCGTAAGTCCTAGACGCTCGCTCTTGGCTGCATTCGATTCAGCTCGTGGCAGCCAGTCTAAAAAACACTATCTTGGACTTCTCTGCATGTTTCCCAGGCGAGAAATTGGCAGCATGTTCAGAACCATGTTTCTGTGAATAACTCCTGAACCGTAAGTCCTAGACGCTTGATCTTGGCGGCATTCGTCTCAGCGCCTGGCAATTAGTATAGGAGCACTGTGTTTGACTTCTCTGGATGTTTCCCAGGCGAGTTATTGACAAGTAAATCCTAGACGCTCGATCTTGGTTATTTTCGCTTTCGCGGCTGGCAGTAAAAGAACCATGTTTCTGTGAATAACTCCTGAACCGTAAGTCCTAGACGCTCGCTCTTGGCTGCATTCGATTCAGCTCGTGGCAGCCAGTCTAAAAAACACTATCTTGGACTTCTCTGCATGTTTCCCAGACGAGAAATTGGCAGCATGTTCAGAACCATGTTTCTGTGAATAACTCCTGAACCGTAAGTCCTAGACGCTCGATCTTGGCGGCATTCGTCTCAGCGCCTGGCAATTAGTATAGGAGCACTGTGTTTGACTTCTCTGGATGTTTCCCAGGCGAGTTATTGACAAGTAAATCCTAGACGCTCGATCTTGGTTATTTTCGCTTTCGCGGCTGGCAGTAAAAGAACCATGTTTCTGTGAATAACTCCTGAACCGTAAGTCCTAGACGCTCGCTCTTGGCTGCATTCGATTCAGCTCGTGGCAGCCAGTCTAAAAAACACTATCTTGGACTTCTCTGCATGTTTCCCAGGCGAGCAATTGGCAGCATGTTCAGAACCATGTTTCTGTGAACAACTCCTGAACCGTAAGTCCTAGACGCTCGCTCTTGGCTGCATTCGATTCAGCTCGTGGCAGCCAGTCTAAAAAACACTATCTTGGACTTCTCTGCATGTTTCCCAGGCGAGAAATTGGCAGCATGTTCAGAACCATGTTTCTGTGAATAACTCCTGAACCGTAAGTCCTAGACGCTCGATCTTGGCGGCATTCGTCTCAGCGCCTGGCAATTAGTATAGGAGCACTGTGTTTGACTTCTCTGGATGTTTCCCAGGCGAGTTATTGACAAGTAAATCCTAGACGCTCGATCTTGGTTATTTTCGCTTTCGCGGCTGGCAGTAAAAGAACCATGTTTCTGTGAATAACTCCTGAACCGTAAGTCCTAGACGCTCGCTCTTGGCTGCATTCGATTCAGCTCGTGGCAGCCAGTCTAAAAAACACTATCTTGGACTTCTCTGCATGTTTCCCAGACGAGCAATTGGCAGCATGTTCAGAACCATGTTTCTGTGAATAACTCCTGAACCGTAAGTCCTAGACGCTCGCTCTTGGCTGCATTCGATTCAGCTCGTGGCAGCCAGTCTAAAAAACACTATCTTGGACCTCTCTGCATGTTTCCCAGGCGAGAAATTGGCAGCATGTTCAGAACCATGTTTCTGTGAATAACTCCTGAACCGTAAGTCCTAGACGCTCGATCTTGGCGGCATTCGTCTCAGCGCCTGGCAATTAGTATAGGAGCACTGTGTTTGACTTCTCTGGATGTTTCCCAGGCGAGTTATTGACAAGTAAATCCTAGACGCTCGATCTTGGTTATTTTCGCTTTCGCGGCTGGCAGTAAAAGAACCATGTTTCTGTGAATAACTCCTGAACCGTAAGTCCTAGACGCTCGCTCTTGGCTGCATTCGATTCAGCTCGTGGCAGCCAGTCTAAAAAACACTATCTTGGACTTCTCTGCATGTTTCCCAGGCGAGCAATTGGCAGCATGTTCAGAACCATGTTTCTGTGAATAACTCCTGAACCGTAAGTCCTAGACGCTCGCTCTTGGCTGCATTCGATTCAGCTCGTGGCAGCCAGTCTAAAAAACACTATCTTGGACTTCTCTGCATGTTTCCCAGGCGAGCAATTGGCAGCATGTTCAGAACCATGTTTCTGTGAATAACTCCTGAACCGTAAGTCCTAGACGCTCGCTCTTGGCTGCATTCGATTCAGCTCGTGGCAGCCAGTCTAAAAAACACTATCTTGGACTTCTCTGCATGTTTCCCAGGCGAGCAATTGGCAGCATGTTCAGAACCATGTTTCTGTGAATAACTCCTGAACCGTAAGTCCTAGACGCTCGCTCTTGGCTGCATTCGATTCAGCTCGTGGCAGCCAGTCTAAAAAACACTATCTTGGACTTCTCTGCATGTTTCCCAGGCGAGCAATTGGCAGCATGTTCAGAACCATGTTTCTGTGAATAACTCCTGAACCGTAAGTCCTAGACGCTCGCTCTTGGCTGCATTCGATTCAGCTCGTGGCAGCCAGTCTAAAAAACACTATCTTGGACTTCTCTGCATGTTTCCCAGGCGAGCAATTGGCAGCATGTTCAGAACCATGTTTCTGTGAATAACTCCTGAACCGTAAGTCCTAGACGCTCGCTCTTGGCTGCATTCGATTCAGCTCGTGGCAGCCAGTCTAAAAAACACTATCTTGGACTTCTCTGCATGTTTCCCAGGCGAGCAATTGGCAGCATGTTCAGAACCATGTTTCTGTGAATAACTCCTGAACCGTAAGTCCTAGACGCTCGCTCTTGGCTGCATTCGATTCAGCTCGTGGCAGCCAGTCTAAAAAACACTATCTTGGACTTCTCTGCATGTTCCTAAGGCAAATGTTTCTAAAGCTAATTCTTGAACCGTAAGTCCTAGACGCTCGATCTTGGCGGCATTCGTCTCAGCGCCTGGCAATTAGTATAGGAGCACTGTGTTTGACTTCTCTGGATGTTTCCCAGGCGAGTTATTGACAAGTAAATCCTAGACGCTCGATCTTGGTTATTTTCGCTTTCGCGGCTGGCAGTAAAAGAACCATGTTTCTGTGAATAACTCCTGAACCGTAAGTCCTAGACGCTCGCTCTTGGCTGCATTCGATTCAGCTCGTGGCAGCCAGTCTAAAAAACACTATCTTGGACTTCTCTGCATGTTTCCCAGGCGAGCAATTGGCAGCATGTTCAGAACCATGTTTCTGTGAATAACTCCTGAACCGTAAGTCCTAGACGCTCGCTCTTGGCTGCATTCGATTCAGCTCGTGGCAGCCAGTCTAAAAAACACTATCTTGGACTTCTCTGCATGTTTCCCAGGCGAGAAATTGGCAGCATGTTCAGAACCATGTTTCTGTGAATAACTCCTGAACCGTAAGTCCTAGACGCTCGATCTTGGCGGCATTCGTCTCAGCGCCTGGCAATTAGTATAGGAGCACTGTGTTTGACTTCTCTGGATGTTTCCCAGGCGAGTTATTGACAAGTAAATCCTAGACGCTCGATCTTGGTTATTTTCGCTTTCGCGGCTGGCAGTAAAAGAACCATGTTTCTGTGAATAACTCCTGAACCGTAAGTCCTAGACGCTCGCTCTTGGCTGCATTCGATTCAGCTCGTGGCAGCCAGTCTAAAAAACACTATCTTGGACTTCTCTGCATGTTTCCCAGACGAGAAATTGGCAGCATGTTCAGAACCATGTTTCTGTGAATAACTCCTGAACCGTAAGTCCTAGACGCTCGATCTTGGCGGCATTCGTCTCAGCGCCTGGCAATTAGTATAGGAGCACTGTGTTTGACTTCTCTGGATGTTTCCCAGGCGAGTTATTGACAAGTAAATCCTAGACGCTCGATCTTGGTTATTTTCGCTTTCGCGGCTGGCAGTAAAAGAACCATGTTTCTGTGAATAACTCCTGAACCGTAAGTCCTAGACGCTCGCTCTTGGCTGCATTCGATTCAGCTCGTGGCAGCCAGTCTAAAAAACACTATCTTGGACTTCTCTGCATGTTTCCCAGGCGAGCAATTGGCAGCATGTTCAGAACCATGTTTCTGTGAATAACTCCTGAACCGTAAGTCCTAGACGCTCGCTCTTGGCTGCATTCGATTCAGCTCGTGGCAGCCAGTCTAAAAAACACTATCTTGGACTTCTCTGCATGTTCCTAAGGCAAATGTTTCTAAAGCTAATTCTTGAACCGTAAGTCCTAGACGCTCGATCTTGGCGGCATTCGTCTCAGCGCCTGGCAATTAGTATAGGAGCACTGTGTTTGACTTCTCTGGATGTTTCCCAGGCGAGTTATTGACAAGTAAATCCTAGACGCTCGATCTTGGTTATTTTCGCTTTCGCGGCTGGCAGTAAAAGAACCATGTTTCTGTGAATAACTCCTGAACCGTAAGTCCTAGACGCTCGCTCTTGGCTGCATTCGATTCAGCTCGTGGCAGCCAGTCTAAAAAACACTATCTTGGACTTCTCTGCATGTTTCCCAGGCGAGCAATTGGCAGCATGTTCAGAACCATGTTTCTGTGAATAACTCCTGAACCGTAAGTCCTAGACGCTCGCTCTTGGCTGCATTCGATTCAGCTCGTGGCAGCCAGTCTAAAAAACACTATCTTGGACTTCTCTGCATGTTCCTAAGGCAAATGTTTCTAAAGCTAATTCTTGAACCGTAAGTCCTAGACGCTCGATCTTGGCGGCATTCGTCTCAGCGCCTGGCAATTAGTATAGGAGCACTGTGTTTGACTTCTCTGGATGTTTCCCAGGCGAGTTATTGACAAGTAAATCCTAGACGCTCGATCTTGGTTATTTTCGCTTTCGCGGCTGGCAGTAAAAGAACCATGTTTCTGTGAATAACTCCTGAACCGTAAGTCCTAGACGCTCGCTCTTGGCTGCATTCGATTCAGCTCGTGGCAGCCAGTCTAAAAAACACTATCTTGGACTTCTCTGCATGTTTCCCAGGCGAGCAATTGGCAGCATGTTCAGAACCATGTTTCTGTGAATAACTCCTGAACCGTAAGTCCTAGACGCTCGCTCTTGGCTGCATTCGATTCAGCTCGTGGCAGCCAGTCTAAAAAACACTATCTTGGACTTCTCTGCATGTTTCCCAGGCGAGCAATTGGCAGCATGTTCAGAACCATGTTTCTGTGAATAACTCCTGAACCGTAAGTCCTAGACGCTCGCTCTTGGCTGCATTCGATTCAGCTCGTGGCAGCCAGTCTAAAAAACACTATCTTGGACTTCTCTGCATGTTTCCCAGGCGAGCAATTGGCAGCATGTTCAGAACCATGTTTCTGTGAATAACTCCTGAACCGTAAGTCCTAGACGCTCGCTCTTGGCTGCATTCGATTCAGCTCGTGGCAGCCAGTCTAAAAAACACTATCTTGGACTTCTCTGCATGTTTCCCAGGCGAGCAATTGGCAGCATGTTCAGAACCATGTTTCTGTGAATAACTCCTGAACCGTAAGTCCTAGACGCTCGCTCTTGGCTGCATTCGATTCAGCTCGTGGCAGCCAGTCTAAAAAACACTATCTTGGACTTCTCTGCATGTTTCCCAGGCGAGCAATTGGCAGCATGTTCAGAACCATGTTTCTGTGAATAACTCCTGAACCGTAAGTCCTAGACGCTCGCTCTTGGCTGCATTCGATTCAGCTCGTGGCAGCCAGTCTAAAAAACACTATCTTGGACTTCTCTGCATGTTTCCCAGGCGAGCAATTGGCAGCATGTTCAGAACCATGTTTCTGTGAATAACTCCTGAACCGTAAGTCCTAGACGCTCGCTCTTGGCTGCATTCGATTCAGCTCGTGGCAGCCAGTCTAAAAAACACTATCTTGGACTTCTCTGCATGTTTCCCAGGCGAGCAATTGGCAGCATGTTCAGAACCATGTTTCTGTGAATAACTCCTGAACCGTAAGTCCTAGACGCTCGCTCTTGGCTGCATTCGATTCAGCTCGTGGCAGCCAGTCTAAAAAACACTATCTTGGACTTCTCTGCATGTTTCCCAGGCGAGAAATTGGCAGCATGTTCAGAACCATGTTTCTGTGAATAACTCCTGAACCGTAAGTCCTAGACGCTCGATCTTGGCGGCATTCGTCTCAGCGCCTGGCAATTAGTATAGGAGCACTGTGTTTGACTTCTCTGGATGTTTCCCAGGCGAGTTATTGACAAGTAAATCCTAGACGCTCGATCTTGGTTATTTTCGCTTTCGCGGCTGGCAGTAAAAGAACCATGTTTCTGTGAATAACTCCTGAACCGTAAGTCCTAGACGCTCGCTCTTGGCTGCATTCGATTCAGCTCGTGGCAGCCAGTCTAAAAAACACTATCTTGGACTTCTCTGCATGTTTCCAAGACGAGAAATTGGCAGCATGTTCAGAACCATGTTTCTGTGAATAACTCCTGAACCGTAAGTCCTAGACGCTCGATCTTGGCGGCATTCGTCTCAGCGCCTGGCAATTAGTATAGGAGCACTGTGTTTGACTTCTCTGGATGTTTCCCAGGCGAGTTATTGACAAGTAAATCCTAGACGCTCGATCTTGGTTATTTTCGCTTTCGCGGCTGGCAGTAAAAGAACCATGTTTCTGTGAATAACTCCTGAACCGTAAGTCCTAGACGCTCGCTCTTGGCTGCATTCGATTCAGCTCGTGGCAGCCAGTCTAAAAAACACTATCTTGGACTTCTCTGCATGTTTCCCAGGCGAGCAATTGGCAGCATGTTCAGAACCATGTTTCTGTGAATAACTCCTGAACCGTAAGTCCTAGACGCTCGCTCTTGGCTGCATTCGATTCAGCTCGTGGCAGCCAGTCTAAAAAACACTATCTTGGACTTCTCTGCATGTTTCCCAGGCGAGCAATTGGCAGCATGTTCAGAACCATGTTTCTGTGAATAACTCCTGAACCGTAAGTCCTAGACGCTCGCTCTTGGCTGCATTCGATTCAGCTCGTGGCAGCCAGTCTAAAAAACACTATCTTGGACTTCTCTGCATGTTTCCCAGGCGAGCAATTGGCAGCATGTTCAGAACCATGTTTCTGTGAATAACTCCTGAACCGTAAGTCCTAGACGCTCGCTCTTGGCTGCATTCGATTCAGCTCGTGGCAGCCAGTCTAAAAAACACTATCTTGGACTTCTCTGCATGTTCCTAAGGCAAATGTTTCTAAAGCTAATTCTTGAACCGTAAGTCCTAGACGCTCGATCTTGGCGGCATTCGTCTCAGCGCCTGGCAATTAGTATAGGAGCACTGTGTTTGACTTCTCTGGATGTTTCCCAGGCGAGTTATTGACAAGTAAATCCTAGACGCTCGATCTTGGTTATTTTCGCTTTCGCGGCTGGCAGTAAAAGAACCATGTTTCTGTGAATAACTCCTGAACCGTAAGTCCTAGACGCTCGCTCTTGGCTGCATTCGATTCAGCTCGTGGCAGCCAGTCTAAAAAACACTATCTTGGACTTCTCTGCATGTTTCCCAGGCGAGCAATTGGCAGCATGTTCAGAACCATGTTTCTGTGAATAACTCCTGAACCGTAAGTCCTAGACGCTCGCTCTTGGCTGCATTCGATTCAGCTCGTGGCAGCCAGTCTAAAAAACACTATCTTGGACTTCTCTGCATGTTTCCCAGGCGAGCAATTGGCAGCATGTTCAGAACCATGTTTCTGTGAATAACTCCTGAACCGTAAGTCCTAGACGCTCGCTCTTGGCTGCATTCGATTCAGCTCGTGGCAGCCAGTCTAAAAAACACTATCTTGGACTTCTCTGCATGTTTCCCAGGCGAGCAATTGGCAGCATGTTCAGAACCATGTTTCTGTGAATAACTCCTGAACCGTAAGTCCTAGACGCTCGCTCTTGGCTGCATTCGATTCAGCTCGTGGCAGCCAGTCTAAAAAACACTATCTTGGACTTCTCTGCATGTTTCCCAGGCGAGAAATTGGCAGCATGTTCAGAACCATGTTTCTGTGAATAACTCCTGAACCGTAAGTCCTAGACGCTCGATCTTGGCGGCATTCGTCTCAGCGCCTGGCAATTAGTATAGGAGCACTGTGTTTGACTTCTCTGGATGTTTCCCAGGCGAGTTATTGACAAGTAAATCCTAGACGCTCGATCTTGGTTATTTTCGCTTTCGCGGCTGGCAGTAAAAGAACCATGTTTCTGTGAATAACTCCTGAACCGTAAGTCCTAGACGCTCGCTCTTGGCTGCATTCGATTCAGCTCGTGGCAGCCAGTCTAAAAAACACTATCTTGGACTTCTCTGCATGTTTCCCAGGCGAGAAATTGGCAGCATGTTCAGAACCATGTTTCTGTGAATAACTCCTGAACCGTAAGTCCTAGACGCTTGATCTTGGCGGCATTCGTCTCAGCGCCTGGCAATTAGTATAGGAGCACTGTGTTTGACTTCTCTGGATGTTTCCCAGGCGAGTTATTGACAAGTAAATCCTAGACGCTCGATCTTGGTTATTTTCGCTTTCGCGGCTGGCAGTAAAAGAACCATGTTTCTGTGAATAACTCCTGAACCGTAAGTCCTAGACGCTCGCTCTTGGCTGCATTCGATTCAGCTCGTGGCAGCCAGTCTAAAAAACACTATCTTGGACTTCTCTGCATGTTTCCCAGACGAGAAATTGGCAGCATGTTCAGAACCATGTTTCTGTGAATAACTCCTGAACCGTAAGTCCTAGACGCTCGATCTTGGCGGCATTCGTCTCAGCGCCTGGCAATTAGTATAGGAGCACTGTGTTTGACTTCTCTGGATGTTTCCCAGGCGAGTTATTGACAAGTAAATCCTAGACGCTCGATCTTGGTTATTTTCGCTTTCGCGGCTGGCAGTAAAAGAACCATGTTTCTGTGAATAACTCCTGAACCGTAAGTCCTAGACGCTCGCTCTTGGCTGCATTCGATTCAGCTCGTGGCAGCCAGTCTAAAAAACACTATCTTGGACTTCTCTGCATGTTTCCCAGGCGAGCAATTGGCAGCATGTTCAGAACCATGTTTCTGTGAACAACTCCTGAACCGTAAGTCCTAGACGCTCGCTCTTGGCTGCATTCGATTCAGCTCGTGGCAGCCAGTCTAAAAAACACTATCTTGGACTTCTCTGCATGTTTCCCAGGCGAGAAATTGGCAGCATGTTCAGAACCATGTTTCTGTGAATAACTCCTGAACCGTAAGTCCTAGACGCTCGATCTTGGCGGCATTCGTCTCAGCGCCTGGCAATTAGTATAGGAGCACTGTGTTTGACTTCTCTGGATGTTTCCCAGGCGAGTTATTGACAAGTAAATCCTAGACGCTCGATCTTGGTTATTTTCGCTTTCGCGGCTGGCAGTAAAAGAACCATGTTTCTGTGAATAACTCCTGAACCGTAAGTCCTAGACGCTCGCTCTTGGCTGCATTCGATTCAGCTCGTGGCAGCCAGTCTAAAAAACACTATCTTGGACTTCTCTGCATGTTTCCCAGACGAGCAATTGGCAGCATGTTCAGAACCATGTTTCTGTGAATAACTCCTGAACCGTAAGTCCTAGACGCTCGCTCTTGGCTGCATTCGATTCAGCTCGTGGCAGCCAGTCTAAAAAACACTATCTTGGACCTCTCTGCATGTTTCCCAGGCGAGAAATTGGCAGCATGTTCAGAACCATGTTTCTGTGAATAACTCCTGAACCGTAAGTCCTAGACGCTCGATCTTGGCGGCATTCGTCTCAGCGCCTGGCAATTAGTATAGGAGCACTGTGTTTGACTTCTCTGGATGTTTCCCAGGCGAGTTATTGACAAGTAAATCCTAGACGCTCGATCTTGGTTATTTTCGCTTTCGCGGCTGGCAGTAAAAGAACCATGTTTCTGTGAATAACTCCTGAACCGTAAGTCCTAGACGCTCGCTCTTGGCTGCATTCGATTCAGCTCGTGGCAGCCAGTCTAAAAAACACTATCTTGGACTTCTCTGCATGTTTCCCAGGCGAGCAATTGGCAGCATGTTCAGAACCATGTTTCTGTGAATAACTCCTGAACCGTAAGTCCTAGACGCTCGCTCTTGGCTGCATTCGATTCAGCTCGTGGCAGCCAGTCTAAAAAACACTATCTTGGACTTCTCTGCATGTTTCCCAGGCGAGCAATTGGCAGCATGTTCAGAACCATGTTTCTGTGAATAACTCCTGAACCGTAAGTCCTAGACGCTCGCTCTTGGCTGCATTCGATTCAGCTCGTGGCAGCCAGTCTAAAAAACACTATCTTGGACTTCTCTGCATGTTTCCCAGGCGAGCAATTGGCAGCATGTTCAGAACCATGTTTCTGTGAATAACTCCTGAACCGTAAGTCCTAGACGCTCGCTCTTGGCTGCATTCGATTCAGCTCGTGGCAGCCAGTCTAAAAAACACTATCTTGGACTTCTCTGCATGTTTCCCAGGCGAGCAATTGGCAGCATGTTCAGAACCATGTTTCTGTGAATAACTCCTGAACCGTAAGTCCTAGACGCTCGCTCTTGGCTGCATTCGATTCAGCTCGTGGCAGCCAGTCTAAAAAACACTATCTTGGACTTCTCTGCATGTTTCCCAGGCGAGCAATTGGCAGCATGTTCAGAACCATGTTTCTGTGAATAACTCCTGAACCGTAAGTCCTAGACGCTCGCTCTTGGCTGCATTCGATTCAGCTCGTGGCAGCCAGTCTAAAAAACACTATCTTGGACTTCTCTGCATGTTTCCCAGGCGAGCAATTGGCAGCATGTTCAGAACCATGTTTCTGTGAATAACTCCTGAACCGTAAGTCCTAGACGCTCGCTCTTGGCTGCATTCGATTCAGCTCGTGGCAGCCAGTCTAAAAAACACTATCTTGGACTTCTCTGCATGTTCCTAAGGCAAATGTTTCTAAAGCTAATTCTTGAACCGTAAGTCCTAGACGCTCGATCTTGGCGGCATTCGTCTCAGCGCCTGGCAATTAGTATAGGAGCACTGTGTTTGACTTCTCTGGATGTTTCCCAGGCGAGTTATTGACAAGTAAATCCTAGACGCTCGATCTTGGTTATTTTCGCTTTCGCGGCTGGCAGTAAAAGAACCATGTTTCTGTGAATAACTCCTGAACCGTAAGTCCTAGACGCTCGCTCTTGGCTGCATTCGATTCAGCTCGTGGCAGCCAGTCTAAAAAACACTATCTTGGACTTCTCTGCATGTTTCCCAGGCGAGCAATTGGCAGCATGTTCAGAACCATGTTTCTGTGAATAACTCCTGAACCGTAAGTCCTAGACGCTCGCTCTTGGCTGCATTCGATTCAGCTCGTGGCAGCCAGTCTAAAAAACACTATCTTGGACTTCTCTGCATGTTTCCCAGGCGAGAAATTGGCAGCATGTTCAGAACCATGTTTCTGTGAATAACTCCTGAACCGTAAGTCCTAGACGCTCGATCTTGGCGGCATTCGTCTCAGCGCCTGGCAATTAGTATAGGAGCACTGTGTTTGACTTCTCTGGATGTTTCCCAGGCGAGTTATTGACAAGTAAATCCTAGACGCTCGATCTTGGTTATTTTCGCTTTCGCGGCTGGCAGTAAAAGAACCATGTTTCTGTGAATAACTCCTGAACCGTAAGTCCTAGACGCTCGCTCTTGGCTGCATTCGATTCAGCTCGTGGCAGCCAGTCTAAAAAACACTATCTTGGACTTCTCTGCATGTTTCCCAGACGAGAAATTGGCAGCATGTTCAGAACCATGTTTCTGTGAATAACTCCTGAACCGTAAGTCCTAGACGCTCGATCTTGGCGGCATTCGTCTCAGCGCCTGGCAATTAGTATAGGAGCACTGTGTTTGACTTCTCTGGATGTTTCCCAGGCGAGTTATTGACAAGTAAATCCTAGACGCTCGATCTTGGTTATTTTCGCTTTCGCGGCTGGCAGTAAAAGAACCATGTTTCTGTGAATAACTCCTGAACCGTAAGTCCTAGACGCTCGCTCTTGGCTGCATTCGATTCAGCTCGTGGCAGCCAGTCTAAAAAACACTATCTTGGACTTCTCTGCATGTTTCCCAGGCGAGCAATTGGCAGCATGTTCAGAACCATGTTTCTGTGAATAACTCCTGAACCGTAAGTCCTAGACGCTCGCTCTTGGCTGCATTCGATTCAGCTCGTGGCAGCCAGTCTAAAAAACACTATCTTGGACTTCTCTGCATGTTCCTAAGGCAAATGTTTCTAAAGCTAATTCTTGAACCGTAAGTCCTAGACGCTCGATCT
Organism: Rhinoderma darwinii; assembly: GCF_050947455.1. Taxonomy (NCBI): domain Eukaryota; kingdom Metazoa; phylum Chordata; class Amphibia; order Anura; family Rhinodermatidae; genus Rhinoderma; species Rhinoderma darwinii. Next base: position 21,602 of record NW_027462268.1, read on the forward strand.
TGGCGGCATTCGTCTCAGCGCCTGGCAATTAGTATAGGAGCACTGTGTTTGACTTCTCTGGATGTTTCCCAGGCGAGTTATTGACAAGTAAATCCTAGACGCTCGATCTTGGTTATTTTCGCTTTCGCGGCTGGCAGTAAAAGAACCATGTTTCTGTGAATAACTCCTGAACCGTAAGTCCTAGACGCTCGCTCTTGGCTGCATTCGATTCAGCTCGTGGCAGCCAGTCTAAAAAACACTATCTTGGACTTCTCTGCATGTTTCCCAGGCGAGCAATTGGCAGCATGTTCAGAACCATGTTTCTGTGAATAACTCCTGAACCGTAAGTCCTAGACGCTCGCTCTTGGCTGCATTCGATTCAGCTCGTGGCAGCCAGTCTAAAAAACACTATCTTGGACTTCTCTGCATGTTCCTAAGGCAAATGTTTCTAAAGCTAATTCTTGAACCGTAAGTCCTAGACGCTCGATCTTGGCGGCATTCGTCTCAGCGCCTGGCAATTAGTATAGGAGCACTGTGTTTGACTTCTCTGGATGTTTCCCAGGCGAGTTATTGACAAGTAAATCCTAGACGCTCGATCTTGGTTATTTTCGCTTTCGCGGCTGGCAGTAAAAGAACCATGTTTCTGTGAATAACTCCTGAACCGTAAGTCCTAGACGCTCGCTCTTGGCTGCATTCGATTCAGCTCGTGGCAGCCAGTCTAAAAAACACTATCTTGGACTTCTCTGCATGTTTCCCAGGCGAGCAATTGGCAGCATGTTCAGAACCATGTTTCTGTGAATAACTCCTGAACCGTAAGTCCTAGACGCTCGCTCTTGGCTGCATTCGATTCAGCTCGTGGCAGCCAGTCTAAAAAACACTATCTTGGACTTCTCTGCATGTTTCCCAGGCGAGCAATTGGCAGCATGTTCAGAACCATGTTTCTGTGAATAACTCCTGAACCGTAAGTCCTAGACGCTCGCTCTTGGCTGCATTCGATTCAGCTCGTGGCAGCCAGTCTAAAAAACACTATCTTGGACTTCTCTGCATGTTTCCCAGGCGAGCAATTGGCAGCATGTTCAGAACCATGTTTCTGTGAATAACTCCTGAACCGTAAGTCCTAGACGCTCGCTCTTGGCTGCATTCGATTCAGCTCGTGGCAGCCAGTCTAAAAAACACTATCTTGGACTTCTCTGCATGTTTCCCAGGCGAGCAATTGGCAGCATGTTCAGAACCATGTTTCTGTGAATAACTCCTGAACCGTAAGTCCTAGACGCTCGCTCTTGGCTGCATTCGATTCAGCTCGTGGCAGCCAGTCTAAAAAACACTATCTTGGACTTCTCTGCATGTTTCCCAGGCGAGCAATTGGCAGCATGTTCAGAACCATGTTTCTGTGAATAACTCCTGAACCGTAAGTCCTAGACGCTCGCTCTTGGCTGCATTCGATTCAGCTCGTGGCAGCCAGTCTAAAAAACACTATCTTGGACTTCTCTGCATGTTTCCCAGGCGAGCAATTGGCAGCATGTTCAGAACCATGTTTCTGTGAATAACTCCTGAACCGTAAGTCCTAGACGCTCGCTCTTGGCTGCATTCGATTCAGCTCGTGGCAGCCAGTCTAAAAAACACTATCTTGGACTTCTCTGCATGTTTCCCAGGCGAGCAATTGGCAGCATGTTCAGAACCATGTTTCTGTGAATAACTCCTGAACCGTAAGTCCTAGACGCTCGCTCTTGGCTGCATTCGATTCAGCTCGTGGCAGCCAGTCTAAAAAACACTATCTTGGACTTCTCTGCATGTTTCCCAGGCGAGAAATTGGCAGCATGTTCAGAACCATGTTTCTGTGAATAACTCCTGAACCGTAAGTCCTAGACGCTCGATCTTGGCGGCATTCGTCTCAGCGCCTGGCAATTAGTATAGGAGCACTGTGTTTGACTTCTCTGGATGTTTCCCAGGCGAGTTATTGACAAGTAAATCCTAGACGCTCGATCTTGGTTATTTTCGCTTTCGCGGCTGGCAGTAAAAGAACCATGTTTCTGTGAATAACTCCTGAACCGTAAGTCCTAGACGCTCGCTCTTGGCTGCATTCGATTCAGCTCGTGGCAGCCAGTCTAAAAAACACTATCTTGGACTTCTCTGCATGTTTCCAAGACGAGAAATTGGCAGCATGTTCAGAACCATGTTTCTGTGAATAACTCCTGAACCGTAAGTCCTAGACGCTCGATCTTGGCGGCATTCGTCTCAGCGCCTGGCAATTAGTATAGGAGCACTGTGTTTGACTTCTCTGGATGTTTCCCAGGCGAGTTATTGACAAGTAAATCCTAGACGCTCGATCTTGGTTATTTTCGCTTTCGCGGCTGGCAGTAAAAGAACCATGTTTCTGTGAATAACTCCTGAACCGTAAGTCCTAGACGCTCGCTCTTGGCTGCATTCGATTCAGCTCGTGGCAGCCAGTCTAAAAAACACTATCTTGGACTTCTCTGCATGTTTCCCAGGCGAGCAATTGGCAGCATGTTCAGAACCATGTTTCTGTGAATAACTCCTGAACCGTAAGTCCTAGACGCTCGCTCTTGGCTGCATTCGATTCAGCTCGTGGCAGCCAGTCTAAAAAACACTATCTTGGACTTCTCTGCATGTTTCCCAGGCGAGCAATTGGCAGCATGTTCAGAACCATGTTTCTGTGAATAACTCCTGAACCGTAAGTCCTAGACGCTCGCTCTTGGCTGCATTCGATTCAGCTCGTGGCAGCCAGTCTAAAAAACACTATCTTGGACTTCTCTGCATGTTTCCCAGGCGAGAAATTGGCAGCATGTTCAGAACCATGTTTCTGTGAATAACTCCTGAACCGTAAGTCCTAGACGCTCGATCTTGGCGGCATTCGTCTCAGCGCCTGGCAATTAGTATAGGAGCACTGTGTTTGACTTCTCTGGATGTTTCCCAGGCGAGTTATTGACAAGTAAATCCTAGACGCTCGATCTTGGTTATTTTCGCTTTCGCGGCTGGCAGTAAAAGAACCATGTTTCTGTGAATAACTCCTGAACCGTAAGTCCTAGACGCTCGCTCTTGGCTGCATTCGATTCAGCTCGTGGCAGCCAGTCTAAAAAACACTATCTTGGACTTCTCTGCATGTTTCCCAGGCGAGAAATTGGCAGCATGTTCAGAACCATGTTTCTGTGAATAACTCCTGAACCGTAAGTCCTAGACGCTCGATCTTGGCGGCATTCGTCTCAGCGCCTGGCAATTAGTATAGGAGCACTGTGTTTGACTTCTCTGGCTGTTTCCCAGGCGAGTTATTGACAAGTAAATCCTAGACGCTCGATCTTGGTTATTTTCGCTTTCGCGGCTGGCAGTAAAAGAACCATGTTTCTGTGAATAACTCCTGAACCGTAAGTCCTAGACGCTCGCTCTTGGCTGCATTCGATTCAGCTCGTGGCAGCCAGTCTAAAAAACACTATCTTGGACTTCTCTGCATGTTTCCCAGGCGAGCAATTGGCAGCATGTTCAGAACCATGTTTCTGTGAATAACTCCTGAACCGTAAGTCCTAGACGCTCGCTCTTGGCTGCATTCGATTCAGCTCGTGGCAGCCAGTCTAAAAAACACTATCTTGGACTTCTCTGCATGTTTCCCAGGCGAGCAATTGGCAGCATGTTCAGAACCATGTTTCTGTGAATAACTCCTGAACCGTAAGTCCTAGACGCTCGCTCTTGGCTGCATTCGATTCAGCTCGTGGCAGCCAGTCTAAAAAACACTATCTTGGACTTCTCTGCATGTTTCCCAGGCGAGCAATTGGCAGCATGTTCAGAACCATGTTTCTGTGAATAACTCCTGAACCGTAAGTCCTAGACGCTCGCTCTTGGCTGCATTCGATTCAGCTCGTGGCAGCCAGTCTAAAAAACACTATCTTGGACTTCTCTGCATGTTTCCCAGGCGAGCAATTGGCAGCATGTTCAGAACCATGTTTCTGTGAATAACTCCTGAACCGTAAGTCCTAGACGCTCGCTCTTGGCTGCATTCGATTCAGCTCGTGGCAGCCAGTCTAAAAAACACTATCTTGGACTTCTCTGCATGTTTCCCAGGCGAGCAATTGGCAGCATGTTCAGAACCATGTTTCTGTGAATAACTCCTGAACCGTAAGTCCTAGACGCTCGCTCTTGGCTGCATTCGATTCAGCTCGTGGCAGCCAGTCTAAAAAACACTATCTTGGACTTCTCTGCATGTTTCCCAGGCGAGCAATTGGCAGCATGTTCAGAACCATGTTTCTGTGAATAACTCCTGAACCGTAAGTCCTAGACGCTCGCTCTTGGCTGCATTCGATTCAGCTCGTGGCAGCCAGTCTAAAAAACACTATCTTGGACTTCTCTGCATGTTCCTAAGGCAAATGTTTCTAAAGCTAATTCTTGAACCGTAAGTCCTAGACGCTCGATCTTGGCGGCATTCGTCTCAGCGCCTGGCAATTAGTATAGGAGCACTGTGTTTGACTTCTCTGGATGTTTCCCAGGCGAGTTATTGACAAGTAAATCCTAGACGCTCGATCTTGGTTATTTTCGCTTTCGCGGCTGGCAGTAAAAGAACCATGTTTCTGTGAATAACTCCTGAACCGTAAGTCCTAGACGCTCGCTCTTGGCTGCATTCGATTCAGCTCGTGGCAGCCAGTCTAAAAAACACTATCTTGGACTTCTCTGCATGTTTCCCAGGCGAGCAATTGGCAGCATGTTCAGAACCATGTTTCTGTGAATAACTCCTGAACCGTAAGTCCTAGACGCTCGCTCTTGGCTGCATTCGATTCAGCTCGTGGCAGCCAGTCTAAAAAACACTATCTTGGACTTCTCTGCATGTTTCCCAGGCGAGCAATTGGCAGCATGTTCAGAACCATGTTTCTGTGAATAACTCCTGAACCGTAAGTCCTAGACGCTCGCTCTTGGCTGCATTCGATTCAGCTCGTGGCAGCCAGTCTAAAAAACACTATCTTGGACTTCTCTGCATGTTTCCCAGGCGAGCAATTGGCAGCATGTTCAGAACCATGTTTCTGTGAATAACTCCTGAACCGTAAGTCCTAGACGCTCGCTCTTGGCTGCATTCGATTCAGCTCGTGGCAGCCAGTCTAAAAAACACTATCTTGGACTTCTCTGCATGTTTCCCAGGCGAGCAATTGGCAGCATGTTCAGAACCATGTTTCTGTGAATAACTCCTGAACCGTAAGTCCTAGACGCTCGCTCTTGGCTGCATTCGATTCAGCTCGTGGCAGCCAGTCTAAAAAACACTATCTTGGACTTCTCTGCATGTTTCCCAGGCGAGCAATTGGCAGCATGTTCAGAACCATGTTTCTGTGAATAACTCCTGAACCGTAAGTCCTAGACGCTCGCTCTTGGCTGCATTCGATTCAGCTCGTGGCAGCCAGTCTAAAAAACACTATCTTGGACTTCTCTGCATGTTCCTAAGGCAAATGTTTCTAAAGCTAATTCTTGAACCGTAAGTCCTAGACGCTCGATCTTGGCGGCATTCGTCTCAGCGCCTGGCAATTAGTATAGGAGCACTGTGTTTGACTTCTCTGGATGTTTCCCAGGCGAGTTATTGACAAGTAAATCCTAGACGCTCGATCTTGGTTATTTTCGCTTTCGCGGCTGGCAGTAAAAGAACCATGTTTCTGTGAATAACTCCTGAACCGTAAGTCCTAGACGCTCGCTCTTGGCTGCATTCGATTCAGCTCGTGGCAGCCAGTCTAAAAAACACTATCTTGGACTTCTCTGCATGTTTCCCAGGCGAGCAATTGGCAGCATGTTCAGAACCATGTTTCTGTGAATAACTCCTGAACCGTAAGTCCTAGACGCTCGCTCTTGGCTGCATTCGATTCAGCTCGTGGCAGCCAGTCTAAAAAACACTATCTTGGACTTCTCTGCATGTTTCCCAGGCGAGCAATTGGCAGCATGTTCAGAACCATGTTTCTGTGAATAACTCCTGAACCGTAAGTCCTAGACGCTCGCTCTTGGCTGCATTCGATTCAGCTCGTGGCAGCCAGTCTAAAAAACACTATCTTGGACTTCTCTGCATGTTTCCCAGGCGAGCAATTGGCAGCATGTTCAGAACCATGTTTCTGTGAATAACTCCTGAACCGTAAGTCCTAGACGCTCGCTCTTGGCTGCATTCGATTCAGCTCGTGGCAGCCAGTCTAAAAAACACTATCTTGGACTTCTCTGCATGTTCCTAAGGCAAATGTTTCTAAAGCTAATTCTTGAACCGTAAGTCCTAGACGCTCGATCTTGGCGGCATTCGTCTCAGCGCCTGGCAATTAGTATAGGAGCACTGTGTTTGACTTCTCTGGATGTTTCCCAGGCGAGTTATTGACAAGTAAATCCTAGACGCTCGATCTTGGTTATTTTCGCTTTCGCGGCTGGCAGTAAAAGAACCATGTTTCTGTGAATAACTCCTGAACCGTAAGTCCTAGACGCTCGCTCTTGGCTGCATTCGATTCAGCTCGTGGCAGCCAGTCTAAAAAACACTATCTTGGACTTCTCTGCATGTTTCCCAGGCGAGCAATTGGCAGCATGTTCAGAACCATGTTTCTGTGAATAACTCCTGAACCGTAAGTCCTAGACGCTCGCTCTTGGCTGCATTCGATTCAGCTCGTGGCAGCCAGTCTAAAAAACACTATCTTGGACTTCTCTGCATGTTTCCCAGGCGAGCAATTGGCAGCATGTTCAGAACCATGTTTCTGTGAATAACTCCTGAACCGTAAGTCCTAGACGCTCGCTCTTGGCTGCATTCGATTCAGCTCGTGGCAGCCAGTCTAAAAAACACTATCTTGGACTTCTCTGCATGTTTCCCAGGCGAGCAATTGGCAGCATGTTCAGAACCATGTTTCTGTGAATAACTCCTGAACCGTAAGTCCTAGACGCTCGCTCTTGGCTGCATTCGATTCAGCTCGTGGCAGCCAGTCTAAAAAACACTATCTTGGACTTCTCTGCATGTTTCCCAGGCGAGCAATTGGCAGCATGTTCAGAACCATGTTTCTGTGAATAACTCCTGAACCGTAAGTCCTAGACGCTCGCTCTTGGCTGCATTCGATTCAGCTCGTGGCAGCCAGTCTAAAAAACACTATCTTGGACTTCTCTGCATGTTTCCCAGGCGAGCAATTGGCAGCATGTTCAGAACCATGTTTCTGTGAATAACTCCTGAACCGTAAGTCCTAGACGCTCGCTCTTGGCTGCATTCGATTCAGCTCGTGGCAGCCAGTCTAAAAAACACTATCTTGGACTTCTCTGCATGTTCCTAAGGCAAATGTTTCTAAAGCTAATTCTTGAACCGTAAGTCCTAGACGCTCGATCTTGGCGGCATTCGTCTCAGCGCCTGGCAATTAGTATAGGAGCACTGTGTTTGACTTCTCTGGATGTTTCCCAGGCGAGTTATTGACAAGTAAATCCTAGACGCTCGATCTTGGTTATTTTCGCTTTCGCGGCTGGCAGTAAAAGAACCATGTTTCTGTGAATAACTCCTGAACCGTAAGTCACAGACGCTCGCTCTTGGCTGCATTCGATTCAGCTCGTGGCAGCCAGTCTAAAAAACACTATCTTGGACTTCTCTGCATGTTTCCCAGGCGAGCAATTGGCAGCATGTTCAGAACCATGTTTCTGTGAATAACTCCTGAACCGTAAGTCCTAGACGCTCGATCTTGGCGGCATTCGATTCAGCTCGTGGCAGCCAGTCTAAAAAACACTATCTTGGACTTCTCTGCATGTTTCCCAGGCGAGCAATTGGCAGCATGTTCAGAACCATGTTTCTGTGAATAACTCCTGAACCGTAAGTCCTAGACGCTCGCTCTTGGCTGCATTCGATTCAGCTCGTGGCAGCCAGTCTAAAAAACACTATCTTGGACTTCTCTGCATGTTCCTAAGGCAAATGTTTCTAAAGCTAATTCTTGAACCGTAAGTCCTAGACGCTCGATCTTGGCGGCATTCGTCTCAGCGCCTGGCAATTAGTATAGGAGCACTGTGTTTGACTTCTCTGGATGTTTCCCAGGCGAGTTATTGACAAGTAAATCCTAGACGCTCGATCTTGGTTATTTTCGCTTTCGCGGCTGGCAGTAAAAGAACCATGTTTCTGTGAATAACTCCTGAACCGTAAGTCCTAGACGCTCGCTCTTGGCTGCATTCGATTCAGCTCGTGGCAGCCAGTCTAAAAAACACTATCTTGGACTTCTCTGCATGTTTCCCAGGCGAGCAATTGGCAGCATGTTCAGAACCATGTTTCTGTGAATAACTCCTGAACCGTAAGTCCTAGACGCTCGCTCTTGGCTGCATTCGATTCAGCTCGTGGCAGCCAGTCTAAAAAACACTATCTTGGACTTCTCTGCATGTTCCTAAGGCAAATGTTTCTAAAGCTAATTCTTGAACCGTAAGTCCTAGACGCTCGATCTTGGCGGCATTCGTCTCAGCGCCTGGCAATTAGTATAGGAGCACTGTGTTTGACTTCTCTGGATGTTTCCCAGGCGAGTTATTGACAAGTAAATCCTAGACGCTCGATCTTGGTTATTTTCGCTTTCGCGGCTGGCAGTAAAAGAACCATGTTTCTGTGAATAACTCCTGAACCGTAAGTCCTAGACGCTCGCTCTTGGCTGCATTCGATTCAGCTCGTGGCAGCCAGTCTAAAAAACACTATCTTGGACTTCTCTGCATGTTTCCCAGGCGAGCAATTGGCAGCATGTTCAGAACCATGTTTCTGTGAATAACTCCTGAACCGTAAGTCCTAGACGCTCGCTCTTGGCTGCATTCGATTCAGCTCGTGGCAGCCAGTCTAAAAAACACTATCTTGGACTTCTCTGCATGTTTCCCAGGCGAGCAATTGGCAGCATGTTCAGAACCATGTTTCTGTGAATAACTCCTGAACCGTAAGTCCTAGACGCTCGCTCTTGGCTGCATTCGATTCAGCTCGTGGCAGCCAGTCTAAAAAACACTATCTTGGACTTCTCTGCATGTTTCCCAGGCGAGCAATTGGCAGCATGTTCAGAACCATGTTTCTGTGAATAACTCCTGAACCGTAAGTCCTAGACGCTCGCTCTTGGCTGCATTCGATTCAGCTCGTGGCAGCCAGTCTAAAAAACACTATCTTGGACTTCTCTGCATGTTTCCCAGGCGAGCAATTGGCAGCATGTTCAGAACCATGTTTCTGTGAATAACTCCTGAACCGTAAGTCCTAGACGCTCGCTCTTGGCTGCATTCGATTCAGCTCGTGGCAGCCAGTCTAAAAAACACTATCTTGGACTTCTCTGCATGTTTCCCAGGCGAGCAATTGGCAGCATGTTCAGAACCATGTTTCTGTGAATACCTCCTGAACCGTAAGTCCTAGACGCTCGCTCTTGGCTGCATTCGATTCAGCTCGTGGCAGCCAGTCTAAAAAACACTATCTTGGACTTCTCTGCATGTTCCTAAGGCAAATGTTTCTAAAGCTAATTCTTGAACCGTAAGTCCTAGACGCTCGATCTTGGCGGCATTCGTCTCAGCGCCTGGCAATTAGTATAGGAGCACTGTGTTTGACTTCTCTGGATGTTTCCCAGGCGAGTTATTGACAAGTAAATCCTAGACGCTCGATCTTGGTTATTTTCGCTTTCGCGGCTGGCAGTAAAAGAACCATGTTTCTGTGAATAACTCCTGAACCGTAAGTCCTAGACGCTCGCTCTTGGCTGCATTCGATTCAGCTCGTGGCAGCCAGTCTAAAAAACACTATCTTGGACTTCTCTGCATGTTTCCCAGGCGAGCAATTGGCAGCATGTTCAGAACCATGTTTCTGTGAATAACTCCTGAACCGTAAGTCCTAGACGCTCGCTCTTGGCTGCATTCGATTCAGCTCGTGGCAGCCAGTCTAAAAAACACTATCTTGGACTTCTCTGCATGTTCCTAAGGCAAATGTTTCTAAAGCTAATTCTTGAACCGTAAGTCCTAGACGCTCGATCTTGGCGGCATTCGTCTCAGCGCCTGGCAATTAGTATAGGAGCACTGTGTTTGACTTCTCTGGATGTTTCCCAGGCGAGTTATTGACAAGTAAATCCTAGACGCTCGATCTTGGTTATTTTCGCTTTCGCGGCTGGCAGTAAAAGAACCATGTTTCTGTGAATAACTCCTGAACCGTAAGTCCTAGACGCTCGCTCTTGGCTGCATTCGATTCAGCTCGTGGCAGCCAGTCTAAAAAACACTATCTTGGACTTCTCTGCATGTTTCCCAGGCGAGCAATTGGCAGCATGTTCAGAACCATGTTTCTGTGAATAACTCCTGAACCGTAAGTCCTAGACGCTCGCTCTTGGCTGCATTCGATTCAGCTCGTGGCAGCCAGTCTAAAAAACACTATCTTGGACTTCTCTGCATGTTTCCCAGGCGAGCAATTGGCAGCATGTTCAGAACCATGTTTCTGTGAATAACTCCTGAACCGTAAGTCCTAGACGCTCGCTCTTGGCTGCATTCGATTCAGCTCGTGGCAGCCAGTCTAAAAAACACTATCTTGGACTTCTCTGCATGTTTCCCAGGCGAGCAATTGGCAGCATGTTCAGAACCATGTTTCTGTGAATAACTCCTGAACCGTAAGTCCTAGACGCTCGCTCTTGGCTGCATTCGATTCAGCTCGTGGCAGCCAGTCTAAAAAACACTATCTTGGACTTCTCTGCATGTTTCCCAGGCGAGCAATTGGCAGCATGTTCAGAACCATGTTTCTGTGAATAACTCCTGAACCGTAAGTCCTAGACGCTCGCTCTTGGCTGCATTCGATTCAGCTCGTGGCAGCCAGTCTAAAAAACACTATCTTGGACTTCTCTGCATGTTTCCCAGGCGAGCAATTGGCAGCATGTTCAGAACCATGTTTCTGTGAATAACTCCTGAACCGTAAGTCCTAGACGCTCGCTCTTGGCTGCATTCGATTCAGCTCGTGGCAGCCAGTCTAAAAAACACTATCTTGGACTTCTCTGCATGTTCCTAAGGCAAATGTTTCTAAAGCTAATTCTTGAACCGTAAGTCCTAGACGCTCGATCTTGGCGGCATTCGTCTCAGCGCCTGGCAATTAGTATAGGAGCACTGTGTTTGACTTCTCTGGATGTTTCCCAGGCGAGTTATTGACAAGTAAATCCTAGACGCTCGATCTTGGTTATTTTCGCTTTCGCGGCTGGCAGTAAAAGAACCATGTTTCTGTGAATAACTCCTGAACCGTAAGTCCTAGACGCTCGCTCTTGGCTGCATTCGATTCAGCTCGTGGCAGCCAGTCTAAAAAACACTATCTTGGACTTCTCTGCATGTTTCCCAGGCGAGCAATTGGCAGCATGTTCAGAACCATGTTTCTGTGAATAACTCCTGAACCGTAAGTCCTAGACGCTCGCTCTTGGCTGCATTCGATTCAGCTCGTGGCAGCCAGTCTAAAAAACACTATCTTGGACTTCTCTGCATGTTTCCCAGGCGAGAAATTGGCAGCATGTTCAGAACCATGTTTCTGTGAATAACTCCTGAACCGTAAGTCCTAGACGCTCGATCTTGGCGGCATTCGTCTCAGCGCCTGGCAATTAGTATAGGAGCACTGTGTTTGACTTCTCTGGATGTTTCCCAGGCGAGTTATTGACAAGTAAATCCTAGACGCTCGATCTTGGTTATTTTCGCTTTCGCGGCTGGCAGTAAAAGAACCATGTTTCTGTGAATAACTCCTGAACCGTAAGTCCTAGACGCTCGCTCTTGGCTGCATTCGATTCAGCTCGTGGCAGCCAGTCTAAAAAACACTATCTTGGACTTCTCTGCATGTTTCCCAGACGAGAAATTGGCAGCATGTTCAGAACCATGTTTCTGTGAATAACTCCTGAACCGTAAGTCCTAGACGCTCGATCTTGGCGGCATTCGTCTCAGCGCCTGGCAATTAGTATAGGAGCACTGTGTTTGACTTCTCTGGATGTTTCCCAGGCGAGTTATTGACAAGTAAATCCTAGACGCTCGATCTTGGTTATTTTCGCTTTCGCGGCTGGCAGTAAAAGAACCATGTTTCTGTGAATAACTCCTGAACCGTAAGTCCTAGACGCTCGCTCTTGGCTGCATTCGATTCAGCTCGTGGCAGCCAGTCTAAAAAACACTATCTTGGACTTCTCTGCATGTTTCCCAGGCGAGCAATTGGCAGCATGTTCAGAACCATGTTTCTGTGAATAACTCCTGAACCGTAAGTCCTAGACGCTCGCTCTTGGCTGCATTCGATTCAGCTCGTGGCAGCCAGTCTAAAAAACACTATCTTGGACTTCTCTGCATGTTCCTAAGGCAAATGTTTCTAAAGCTAATTCTTGAACCGTAAGTCCTAGACGCTCGATCTTGGCGGCATTCGTCTCAGCGCCTGGCAATTAGTATAGGAGCACTGTGTTTGACTTCTCTGGATGTTTCCCAGGCGAGTTATTGACAAGTAAATCCTAGACGCTCGATCTTGGTTATTTTCGCTTTCGCGGCTGGCAGTAAAAGAACCATGTTTCTGTGAATAACTCCTGAACCGTAAGTCCTAGACGCTCGCTCTTGGCTGCATTCGATTCAGCTCGTGGCAGCCAGTCTAAAAAACACTATCTTGGACTTCTCTGCATGTTTCCCAGGCGAGCAATTGGCAGCATGTTCAGAACCATGTTTCTGTGAATAACTCCTGAACCGTAAGTCCTAGACGCTCGCTCTTGGCTGCATTCGATTCAGCTCGTGGCAGCCAGTCTAAAAAACACTATCTTGGACTTCTCTGCATGTTCCTAAGGCAAATGTTTCTAAAGCTAATTCTTGAACCGTAAGTCCTAGACGCTCGATCTTGGCGGCATTCGTCTCAGCGCCTGGCAATTAGTATAGGAGCACTGTGTTTGACTTCTCTGGATGTTTCCCAGGCGAGTTATTGACAAGTAAATCCTAGACGCTCGATCTTGGTTATTTTCGCTTTCGCGGCTGGCAGTAAAAGAACCATGTTTCTGTGAATAACTCCTGAACCGTAAGTCCTAGACGCTCGCTCTTGGCTGCATTCGATTCAGCTCGTGGCAGCCAGTCTAAAAAACACTATCTTGGACTTCTCTGCATGTTTCCCAGGCGAGCAATTGGCAGCATGTTCAGAACCATGTTTCTGTGAATAACTCCTGAACCGTAAGTCCTAGACGCTCGCTCTTGGCTGCATTCGATTCAGCTCGTGGCAGCCAGTCTAAAAAACACTATCTTGGACTTCTCTGCATGTTTCCCAGGCGAGCAATTGGCAGCATGTTCAGAACCATGTTTCTGTGAATAACTCCTGAACCGTAAGTCCTAGACGCTCGCTCTTGGCTGCATTCGATTCAGCTCGTGGCAGCCAGTCTAAAAAACACTATCTTGGACTTCTCTGCATGTTTCCCAGGCGAGCAATTGGCAGCATGTTCAGAACCATGTTTCTGTGAATAACTCCTGAACCGTAAGTCCTAGACGCTCGCTCTTGGCTGCATTCGATTCAGCTCGTGGCAGCCAGTCTAAAAAACACTATCTTGGACTTCTCTGCATGTTTCCCAGGCGAGCAATTGGCAGCATGTTCAGAACCATGTTTCTGTGAATAACTCCTGAACCGTAAGTCCTAGACGCTCGCTCTTGGCTGCATTCGATTCAGCTCGTGGCAGCCAGTCTAAAAAACACTATCTTGGACTTCTCTGCATGTTTCCCAGGCGAGCAATTGGCAGCATGTTCAGAACCATGTTTCTGTGAATAACTCCTGAACCGTAAGTCCTAGACGCTCGCTCTTGGCTGCATTCGATTCAGCTCGTGGCAGCCAGTCTAAAAAACACTATCTTGGACTTCTCTGCATGTTTCCCAGGCGAGCAATTGGCAGCATGTTCAGAACCATGTTTCTGTGAATAACTCCTGAACCGTAAGTCCTAGACGCTCGCTCTTGGCTGCATTCGATTCAGCTCGTGGCAGCCAGTCTAAAAAACACTATCTTGGACTTCTCTGCATGTTTCCCAGGCGAGCAATTGGCAGCATGTTCAGAACCATGTTTCTGTGAATAACTCCTGAACCGTAAGTCCTAGACGCTCGCTCTTGGCTGCATTCGATTCAGCTCGTGGCAGCCAGTCTAAAAAACACTATCTTGGACTTCTCTGCATGTTTCCCAGGCGAGAAATTGGCAGCATGTTCAGAACCATGTTTCTGTGAATAACTCCTGAACCGTAAGTCCTAGACGCTCGATCTTGGCGGCATTCGTCTCAGCGCCTGGCAATTAGTATAGGAGCACTGTGTTTGACTTCTCTGGATGTTTCCCAGGCGAGTTATTGACAAGTAAATCCTAGACGCTCGATCTTGGTTATTTTCGCTTTCGCGGCTGGCAGTAAAAGAACCATGTTTCTGTGAATAACTCCTGAACCGTAAGTCCTAGACGCTCGCTCTTGGCTGCATTCGATTCAGCTCGTGGCAGCCAGTCTAAAAAACACTATCTTGGACTTCTCTGCATGTTTCCAAGACGAGAAATTGGCAGCATGTTCAGAACCATGTTTCTGTGAATAACTCCTGAACCGTAAGTCCTAGACGCTCGATCTTGGCGGCATTCGTCTCAGCGCCTGGCAATTAGTATAGGAGCACTGTGTTTGACTTCTCTGGATGTTTCCCAGGCGAGTTATTGACAAGTAAATCCTAGACGCTCGATCTTGGTTATTTTCGCTTTCGCGGCTGGCAGTAAAAGAACCATGTTTCTGTGAATAACTCCTGAACCGTAAGTCCTAGACGCTCGCTCTTGGCTGCATTCGATTCAGCTCGTGGCAGCCAGTCTAAAAAACACTATCTTGGACTTCTCTGCATGTTTCCCAGGCGAGCAATTGGCAGCATGTTCAGAACCATGTTTCTGTGAATAACTCCTGAACCGTAAGTCCTAGACGCTCGCTCTTGGCTGCATTCGATTCAGCTCGTGGCAGCCAGTCTAAAAAACACTATCTTGGACTTCTCTGCATGTTTCCCAGGCGAGAAATTGGCAGCATGTTCAGAACCATGTTTCTGTGAATAACTCCTGAACCGTAAGTCCTAGACGCTCGATCTTGGCGGCATTCGTCTCAGCGCCTGGCAATTAGTATAGGAGCACTGTGTTTGACTTCTCTGGATGTTTCCCAGGCGAGTTATTGACAAGTAAATCCTAGACGCTCGATCTTGGTTATTTTCGCTTTCGCGGCTGGCAGTAAAAGAACCATGTTTCTGTGAATAACTCCTGAACCGTAAGTCCTAGACGCTCGCTCTTGGCTGCATTCGATTCAGCTCGTGGCAGCCAGTCTAAAAAACACTATCTTGGACTTCTCTGCATGTTTCCCAGGCGAGAAATTGGCAGCATGTTCAGAACCATGTTTCTGTGAATAACTCCTGAACCGTAAGTCCTAGACGCTCGATCTTGGCGGCATTCGTCTCAGCGCCTGGCAATTAGTATAGGAGCACTGTGTTTGACTTCTCTGGATGTTTCCCAGGCGAGTTATTGACAAGTAAATCCTAGACGCTCGATCTTGGTTATTTTCGCTTTCGCGGCTGGCAGTAAAAGAACCATGTTTCTGTGAATAACTCCTGAACCGTAAGTCCTAGACGCTCGCTCTTGGCTGCATTCGATTCAGCTCGTGGCAGCCAGTCTAAAAAACACTATCTTGGACTTCTCTGCATGTTTCCCAGGCGAGCAATTGGCAGCATGTTCAGAACCATGTTTCTGTGAATAACTCCTGAACCGTAAGTCCTAGACGCTCGCTCTTGGCTGCATTCGATTCAGCTCGTGGCAGCCAGTCTAAAAAACACTATCTTGGACTTCTCTGCATGTTTCCCAGGCGAGCAATTGGCAGCATGTTCAGAACCATGTTTCTGTGAATAACTCCTGAACCGTAAGTCCTAGACGCTCGCTCTTGGCTGCATTCGATTCAGCTCGTGGCAGCCAGTCTAAAAAACACTATCTTGGACTTCTCTGCATGTTTCCCAGGCGAGCAATTGGCAGCATGTTCAGAACCATGTTTCTGTGAATAACTCCTGAACCGTAAGTCCTAGACGCTCGCTCTTGGCTGCATTCGATTCAGCTCGTGGCAGCCAGTCTAAAAAACACTATCTTGGACTTCTCTGCATGTTTCCCAGGCGAGCAATTGGCAGCATGTTCAGAACCATGTTTCTGTGAATAACTCCTGAACCGTAAGTCCTAGACGCTCGCTCTTGGCTGCATTCGATTCAGCTCGTGGCAGCCAGTCTAAAAAAACACTATCTTGGACTTCTCTGCATGTTTCCCAGGCGAGCAATTGGCAGCATGTTCAGAACCATGTTTCTGTGAATAACTCCTGAACCGTAAGTCCTAGACGCTCGCTCTTGGCTGCATTCGATTCAGCTCGTGGCAGCCAGTCTAAAAAACACTATCTTGGACTTCTCTGCATGTTTCCCAGGCGAGCAATTGGCAGCATGTTCAGAACCATGTTTCTGTGAATAACTCCTGAACCGTAAGTCCTAGACGCTCGCTCTTGGCTGCATTCGATTCAGCTCGTGGCAGCCAGTCTAAAAAACACTATCTTGGACTTCTCTGCATGTTCCTAAGGCAAATGTTTCTAAAGCTAATTCTTGAACCGTAAGTCCTAGACGCTCGATCTTGGCGGCATTCGTCTCAGCGCCTGGCAATTAGTATAGGAGCACTGTGTTTGACTTCTCTGGATGTTTCCCAGGCGAGTTATTGACAAGTAAATCCTAGACGCTCGATCTTGGTTATTTTCGCTTTCGCGGCTGGCAGTAAAAGAACCATGTTTCTGTGAATAACTCCTGAACCGTAAGTCCTAGACGCTCGCTCTTGGCTGCATTCGATTCAGCTCGTGGCAGCCAGTCTAAAAAACACTATCTTGGACTTCTCTGCATGTTTCCCAGGCGAGCAATTGGCAGCATGTTCAGAACCATGTTTCTGTGAATAACTCCTGAACCGTAAGTCCTAGACGCTCGCTCTTGGCTGCATTCGATTCAGCTCGTGGCAGCCAGTCTAAAAAACACTATCTTGGACTTCTCTGCATGTTTCCCAGGCGAGCAATTGGCAGCATGTTCAGAACCATGTTTCTGTGAATAACTCCTGAACCGTAAGTCCTAGACGCTCGCTCTTGGCTGCATTCGATTCAGCTCGTGGCAGCCAGTCTAAAAAACACTATCTTGGACTTCTCTGCATGTTTCCCAGGCGAGCAATTGGCAGCATGTTCAGAACCATGTTTCTGTGAATAACTCCTGAACCGTAAGTCCTAGACGCTCGCTCTTGGCTGCATTCGATTCAGCTCGTGGCAGCCAGTCTAAAAAACACTATCTTGGACTTCTCTGCATGTTTCCCAGGCGAGCAATTGGCAGCATGTTCAGAACCATGTTTCTGTGAATAACTCCTGAACCGTAAGTCCTAGACGCTCGCTCTTGGCTGCATTCGATTCAGCTCGTGGCAGCCAGTCTAAAAAACACTATCTTGGACTTCTCTGCATGTTTCCCAGGCGAGCAATTGGCAGCATGTTCAGAACCATGTTTCTGTGAATAACTCCTGAACCGTAAGTCCTAGACGCTCGCTCTTGGCTGCATTCGATTCAGCTCGTGGCAGCCAGTCTAAAAAACACTATCTTGGACTTCTCTGCATGTTCCTAAGGCAAATGTTTCTAAAGCTAATTCTTGAACCGTAAGTCCTAGACGCTCGATCTTGGCGGCATTCGTCTCAGCGCCTGGCAATTAGTATAGGAGCACTGTGTTTGACTTCTCTGGATGTTTCCCAGGCGAGTTATTGACAAGTAAATCCTAGACGCTCGATCTTGGTTATTTTCGCTTTCGCGGCTGGCAGTAAAAGAACCATGTTTCTGTGAATAACTCCTGAACCGTAAGTCCTAGACGCTCGCTCTTGGCTGCATTCGATTCAGCTCGTGGCAGCCAGTCTAAAAAACACTATCTTGGACTTCTCTGCATGTTTCCCAGGCGAGAAATTGGCAGCATGTTCAGAACCATGTTTCTGTGAATAACTCCTGAACCGTAAGTCCTAGACGCTCGATCTTGGCGGCATTCGTCTCAGCGCCTGGCAATTAGTATAGGAGCACTGTGTTTGACTTCTCTGGATGTTTCCCAGGCGAGTTATTGACAAGTAAATCCTAGACGCTCGATCTTGGTTATTTTCGCTTTCGCGGCTGGCAGTAAAAGAACCATGTTTCTGTGAATAACTCCTGAACCGTAAGTCCTAGACGCTCGCTCTTGGCTGCATTCGATTCAGCTCGTGGCAGCCAGTCTAAAAAACACTATCTTGGACTTCTCTGCATGTTTCCCAGACGAGAAATTGGCAGCATGTTCAGAACCATGTTTCTGTGAATAACTCCTGAACCGTAAGTCCTAGACGCTCGATCTTGGCGGCATTCGTCTCAGCGCCTGGCAATTAGTATAGGAGCACTGTGTTTGACTTCTCTGGATGTTTCCCAGGCGAGTTATTGACAAGTAAATCCTAGACGCTCGATCTTGGTTATTTTCGCTTTCGCGGCTGGCAGTAAAAGAACCATGTTTCTGTGAATAACTCCTGAACCGTAAGTCCTAGACGCTCGCTCTTGGCTGCATTCGATTCAGCTCGTGGCAGCCAGTCTAAAAAACACTATCTTGGACTTCTCTGCATGTTTCCCAGGCGAGCAATTGGCAGCATGTTCAGAACCATGTTTCTGTGAATAACTCCTGAACCGTAAGTCCTAGACGCTCGCTCTTGGCTGCATTCGATTCAGCTCGTGGCAGCCAGTCTAAAAACACTATCTTGGACTTCTCTGCATGTTTCCCAGGCGAGCAATTGGCAGCATGTTCAGAACCATGTTTCTGTGAATAACTCCTGAACCGTAAGTCCTAGACGCTCGCTCTTGGCTGCATTCGATTCAGCTCGTGGCAGCCAGTCTAAAAAACACTATCTTGGACTTCTCTGCATGTTTCCCAGGCGAGCAATTGGCAGCATGTTCAGAACCATGTTTCTGTGAATAACTCCTGAACCGTAAGTCCTAGACGCTCGCTCTTGGCTGCATTCGATTCAGCTCGTGGCAGCCAGTCTAAAAAACACTATCTTGGACTTCTCTGCATGTTTCCCAGGCGAGCAATTGGCAGCATGTTCAGAACCATGTTTCTGTGAATAACTCCTGAACCGTAAGTCCTAGACGCTCGCTCTTGGCTGCATTCGATTCAGCTCGTGGCAGCCAGTCTAAAAAACACTATCTTGGACTTCTCTGCATGTTTCCCAGGCGAGCAATTGGCAGCATGTTCAGAACCATGTTTCTGTGAATAACTCCTGAACCGTAAGTCCTAGACGCTCGATCTTGGCGGCATTCGTCTCAGCGCCTGGCAATTAGTATAGGAGCACTGTGTTTGACTTCTCTGGATGTTTCCCAGGCGAGTTATTGACAAGTAAATCCTAGACGCTCGATCTTGGTTATTTTCGCTTTCGCGGCTGGCAGTAAAAGAACCATGTTTCTGTGAATAACTCCTGAACCGTAAGTCCTAGACGCTCGCTCTTGGCTGCATTCGATTCAGCTCGTGGCAGCCAGTCTAAAAAACACTATCTTGGACTTCTCTGCATGTTTCCCAGGCGAGAAATTGGCAGCATGTTCAGAACCATGTTTCTGTGAATAACTCCTGAACCGTAAGTCCTAGACGCTCGATCTTGGCGGCATTCGTCTCAGCGCCTGGCAATTAGTATAGGAGCACTGTGTTTGACTTCTCTGGATGTTTCCCAGGCGAGTTATTGACAAGTAAATCCTAGACGCTCGATCTTGGTTATTTTCGCTTTCGCGGCTGGCAGTAAAAGAACCATGTTTCTGTGAATAACTCCTGAACCGTAAGTCCTAGACGCTCGCTCTTGGCTGCATTCGATTCAGCTCGTGGCAGCCAGTCTAAAAACACTATCTTGGACTTCTCTGCATGTTTCCCAGGCGAGCAATTGGCAGCATGTTCAGAACCATGTTTCTGTGAATAACTCCTGAACCGTAAGTCCTAGACGCTCGCTCTTGGCTGCATTCGATTCAGCTCGTGGCAGCCAGTCTAAAAAACACTATCTTGGACTTCTCTGCATGTTTCCCAGGCGAGCAATTGGCAGCATGTTCAGAACCATGTTTCTGTGAATAACTCCTGAACCGTAAGTCCTAGACGCTCGCTCTTGGCTGCATTCGATTCAGCTCGTGGCAGCCAGTCTAAAAAACACTATCTTGGACTTCTCTGCATGTTTCCCAGGCGAGCAATTGGCAGCATGTTCAGAACCATGTTTCTGTGAATAACTCCTGAACCGTAAGTCCTAGACGCTCGCTCTTGGCTGCATTCGATTCAGCTCGTGGCAGCCAGTCTAAAAAACACTATCTTGGACTTCTCTGCATGTTTCCCAGGCGAGCAATTGGCAGCATGTTCAGAACCATGTTTCTGTGAATAACTCCTGAACCGTAAGTCCTAGACGCTCGCTCTTGGCTGCATTCGATTCAGCTCGTGGCAGCCAGTCTAAAAAACACTATCTTGGACTTCTCTGCATGTTTCCCAGGCGAGCAATTGGCAGCATGTTCAGAACCATGTTTCTGTGAATAACTCCTGAACCGTAAGTCCTAGACGCTCGCTCTTGGCTGCATTCGATTCAGCTCGTGGCAGCCAGTCTAAAAAACACTATCTTGGACTTCTCTGCATGTTTCCCAGGCGAGCAATTGGCAGCATGTTCAGAACCATGTTTCTGTGAATAACTCCTGAACCGTAAGTCCTAGACGCTCGCTCTTGGCTGCATTCGATTCAGCTCGTGGCAGCCAGTCTAAAAAACACTATCTTGGACTTCTCTGCATGTTCCTAAGGCAAATGTTTCTAAAGCTAATTCTTGAACCGTAAGTCCTAGACGCTCGATCTTGGCGGCATTCGTCTCAGCGCCTGGCAATTAGTATAGGAGCACTGTGTTTGACTTCTCTGGATGTTTCCCAGGCGAGTTATTGACAAGTAAATCCTAGACGCTCGATCTTGGTTATTTTCGCTTTCGCGGCTGGCAGTAAAAGAACCATGTTTCTGTGAATAACTCCTGAACCGTAAGTCCTAGACGCTCGCTCTTGGCTGCATTCGATTCAGCTCGTGGCAGCCAGTCTAAAAAACACTATCTTGGACTTCTCTGCATGTTTCCCAGGCGAGCAATTGGCAGCATGTTCAGAACCATGTTTCTGTGAATAACTCCTGAACCGTAAGTCCTAGACGCTCGCTCTTGGCTGCATTCGATTCAGCTCGTGGCAGCCAGTCTAAAAAACACTATCTTGGACTTCTCTGCATGTTTCCCAGGCGAGCAATTGGCAGCATGTTCAGAACCATGTTTCTGTGAATAACTCCTGAACCGTAAGTCCTAGACGCTCGCTCTTGGCTGCATTCGATTCAGCTCGTGGCAGCCAGTCTAAAAAACACTATCTTGGACTTCTCTGCATGTTTCCCAGGCGAGCAATTGGCAGCATGTTCAGAACCATGTTTCTGTGAATAACTCCTGAACCGTAAGTCCTAGACGCTCGCTCTTGGC
>NW_027462269.1:0-40537 GCF_050947455.1 Rhinoderma darwinii
ATTATTTCCCTGTTCCTTCATCTTACATGCATTATGTCCCTGATCCTTCATATTACCGGCATTATGTCCCTGTTCCTTCATATTACTGGCATTATTTCCCTGTTCCTTCATATTACAGGCATTATGTCCCTGTTCCTTCATATTACCGGCATTATGTCGCTGTTCCTTCATATTACAGACATGATGTCCCTGTTCCTACATATTACAGACACTATTTCCCTGTTCCATCATATTACCGGCATTATGTCCCTGTTCCTTCATATTACCGGCATAAAGCGCCTGTTCCTTCATATTACAGGCATTATGTCCCTGATCCTTCATATTACCGGCATTATGTCCCTGTTCCATCATATTACCGGCATTATGTCCCTGTTCCTTCATATTACCGGCATTATATCCCTGTTCCTTCATATTACCGGCATTATTTCCCTGTTCCTTCATATCACTGGCATTATGTCCCTGTTCCTTCATATTACCGGCATTATGTCCCTGTTCCTTCATATTACCTGCATTATGTCCCTGTTCTGTCATATTACAGGCATTATGTCCCTGTTCTTTCATATTACCGGCATTATTTCCCTGTTCCTTCATATTACCGGCATTATGTCCCTGTTCCTTCATATTACAGGCATTATGTCCCTGTTCCTTCACATTACTGGCATTATGTCCCTGTTCCTTCATATTACAGGCATTATGTCCCTTTTCCTTCATATTACCGACATTATGTCCCTGTTCCTTCATATTACCTGCATTATGTCCCTGTTCCGTCATATTACAGGCATTATGTCCCTGTTCCTTCATATTACAGGCATTATTTCCCTGTTCCTTCATATTACCGGCATTATGTCCCTGTTCCTTCATATTACAGGTATTATGTCCCTGTTCCTTCATATTACTGGCATTATGTCCCTGTTCCATCATATTACCGGCATTATGTCCCTGTTCCTTCATATTACTGGCATTATGTCCCTGTTCCATCATATTACCGGCATTATGTCCCTGTTCCATCATATTACCAGCATTATGTCGCTGTTTCTGCATATTACAGCCATTATGTCCCTTTTCCTTCATATTACAGACATGATGTCCCTGTTCCTACATATTACAGACATTATTTCCCTGTTCCATCATATTACCGGCATTATGTCCCTGTTCCTTCATATTACAGGCATTATGTCCCTGATCCTTCATATGACCGGCATTATGTCCCTGTTCCTACATATTACAGACACTATTTCCCTGTTCCTTCATATTACCGGCATTATGTCCCTGTTCCTTCATATTACAGGCATTATGTCCCTGTTCCTTCATATTACCGGCATTATGTCCCTGTTCCTTCATATTACAGGCATTATGTCCCTGTTCCTTCATATTACCGTATTATGTCCCTGTTCCTTCATATTACCGGCATTATGTCCCTGTTCCTTCATATTACAGGAATGATGTCCCTGTTCCTTCATATTACAGGCATTATGTCCCTGTTCCTTCATATTACAGGCATTATGTCCCTGTTCCGTCATATTACAGGCATTATGTCCCTGTTCCTTCATATTACAGGCATTATTTCCCTGTTCCTTCATATTACCGGCATTATGTCCCTGTTCCTTCATATTACAGGCATTATGTCCCTGTTCCTTCATATTACTGGCATTATGTCCCTGTTCCATCATATTACCGGCATTATGTCCCTGTTCCTTCATATTACAGGCATTATGTCCCTGTTCCATCATATTACCGGCATTATGTCCCTGTTCCTTCATATTACAGGCATTATGTCCCTGTTCCTTCATATTACCGGCATTATGTCGCTGTTCCTTCATATTACAGGCATTATGTCCCTGTTCCTTCATATTAAAGACATGATGTCCCTGTTCCTACATATTACAGGCACTATATTCCCGTTCCTTCATATTACCGGCATTATGTCCCTGTTCCTTCATATTACCGGCATTATGTCCTTGTTCCTTCATATTATCGGCATTATGTCCCTGTTCCTTCATATTACCGGCATTATGTCCCTGTTCCTTCATATTACCCACATAAAGCGCCTGTTCCTTCATATTACAGGCATTATGTCCCTGTTCCTTCATATTACCGGCATTATGTCCCTGTTCCTTCATATTACAGGCATTATATCCCTGTTCCTTCATATTACCGGCATTATTTCCCTGTTCCTTCATATTACCGGCATTATGTCCCTGTTCCGTCATATTACAGGCATTATGTCCCTGTTCCTTCATATTACAGGCATTATTTCCCTGTTCCTTCATATTACCGGCATTATGTCCCTGTTCCTTCATATTACAGGCATTATGTCCCTGTTCCTTCATATTACAGGCATTATGTCCCTTTTCCTTCATATTACCGGCATTATGTCCCTGTTCCTTCATATTACCTGCATTATGTCCCTGTTCCTTCATATTACAGGCATTATGTCCCTGTTCCTACATATTACAGACACTATTTCCCTGTTCCTTCATATTACCGGCATTATGTCCCTGTTCCTTCATATTACAGCCATTATGTCCCTGTTCCTTCATATTACCGGCATTATGTCCCTGTTCCTTCATATTACAGACATGATGTCCCTGTTCCTACATATTACAGACACTATTTCCCTGTTCCATCATATTACCGGCATTATGTCCCTGTTCCTTCATATTACCGGCATTATGTCCCTGTTCCTTCATATTACAGGCATTATGTCCCTGTTCCTTCATATTACAGGCATTATGTCCCTTTTCCTTCATATTACCGGCATTATGTCCCTGTTCCTTCATATTACCTGCATTATGTCCCTGTTCCGTCATATTACAGGCATTATGTCCCTGTTCCTTCATATTACAGGCATTATTTCCCTGTTCCTTCATATTACCGGCATTATGTCCCTGTTCCTTCATATTACAGGCATTATGTCCCTGTTCCTTCATATTACTGGCATTATGTCCCTGTTCCATCATATTACCGGCATTATGTCCCTGTTCCTTCATATTACTAGCATTATGTCCCTGTTCCATCATATTACCGGCATTATGTCGCTGTTTCTGCATATTACAGGCATTATGTCCCTGTTCCTTCATATTACAGACATGATGTCCCTGTTCCTACATATTACAGACATTATTTCCCTGTTCCATCATATTACCGGCATTATGTCCCTGTTCCTTCATATTACCGGCATAAAGCGCCTGTTCCTTCATATTACAGGCATTATTTCCCTGTTCCTTCATCTTACATGCATTATGTCCCTGATCCTTCATATTACCGGCATTATGTCCCTGTTCCTTCATATTACTGGCATTATTTCCCTGTTCCTTCATATTACAGGCATTATGTCCCTGTTCCTTCATATTACCGGCATTATGTCGCTGTTCCTTCATATTACAGACATGATGTCCCTGTTCCTACATATTACAGACACTATTTCCCTGTTCCATCATATTACCGGCATTATGTCCCTGTTCCTTCATATTACCGGCATAAAGCACCTGTTCCTTCATATTACAGGCATTATGTCCCTGATCCTTCATATTACCGGCATTATGTCCCTGTTCCATCATATTACCGGCATTATGTCCCTGTTCCTTCATATTACCGGCATTATATCCCTGTTCCTTCATATTACCGGCATTATTTCCCTGTTCCTTCATATCACTGGCATTATGTCCCTGTTCCTTCATATTACCGGCATTATGTCCCTGTTCCTTCATATTACCTGCATTATGTCCCTGTTCCGTCATATTACAGGCATTATGTCCCTGTTCTTTCATATTACCGGCATTATTTCCCTGTTCCTTCATATTACCGGCATTATGTCCCTGTTCCTTCATATTACAGGCATTATGTCCCTGTTCCTTCACATTACTGGCATTATGTCCCTGTTCCTTCATATTACAGGCATTATGTCCCTTTTCCTTCATATTACCGACATTATGTCCCTGTTCCTTCATATTACCTGCATTATGTCCCTGTTCCGTCATATTACAGGCATTATGTCCCTGTTCCTTCATATTACAGGCATTATTTCCCTGTTCCTTCATATTACCGGCATTATGTCCCTGTTCCTTCATATTACAGGTATTATGTCCCTGTTCCTTCATATTACTGGCATTATGTCCCTGTTCCATCATATTACCGGCATTATGTCCCTGTTCCTTCATATTACTGGCATTATGTCCCTGTTCCATCATATTACCGGCATTATGTCCCTGTTCCATCATATTACCAGCATTATGTCGCTGTTTCTGCATATTACAGCCATTATGTCCCTTTTCCTTCATATTACAGACATGATGTCCCTGTTCCTACATATTACAGACATTATTTCCCTGTTCCATCATATTACCGGCATTATGTCCCTGTTCCTTCATATTACAGGCATTATGTCCCTGATCCTTCATATGACCGGCATTATGTCCCTGTTCCTACATATTACAGACACTATTTCCCTGTTCCTTCATATTACCGGCATTATGTCCCTGTTCCTTCATATTACAGGCATTATGTCCCTGTTCCTTCATATTACCGGCATTATGTCCCTGTTCCTTCATATTACAGGCATTATGTCCCTGTTCCTTCATATTACCGTATTATGTCCCTGTTCCTTCATATTACCGGCATTATGTCCCTGTTCCTTCATATTACAGGAATGATGTCCCTGTTCCTTCATATTACAGGCATTATGTCCCTGTTCCTTCATATTACAGGCATTATGTCCCTGTTCCGTCATATTACAGGCATTATGTCCCTGTTCCTTCATATTACAGGCATTATTTCCCTGTTCCTTCATATTACCGGCATTATGTCCCTGTTCCTTCATATTACAGGCATTATGTCCCTGTTCCTTCATATTACTGGCATTATGTCCCTGTTCCATCATATTACCGGCATTATGTCCCTGTTCCTTCATATTACAGGCATTATGTCCCTGTTCCATCATATTACCGGCATTATGTCCCTGTTCCTTCATATTACAGGCATTATGTCCCTGTTCCTTCATATTACCGGCATTATGTCGCTGTTCCTTCATATTACAGGCATTATGTCCCTGTTCCTTCATATTAAAGACATGATGTCCCTGTTCCTACATATTACAGGCACTATATTCCCGTTCCTTCATATTACCGGCATTATGTCCCTGTTCCTTCATATTACCGGCATTATGTCCTTGTTCCTTCATATTATCGGCATTATGTCCCTGTTCCTTCATATTACCGGCATTATGTCCCTGTTCCTTCATATTACCCACATAAAGCGCCTGTTCCTTCATATTACAGGCATTATGTCCCTGTTCCTTCATATTACCGGCATTATGTCCCTGTTCCTTCATATTACAGGCATTATATCCCTGTTCCTTCATATTACCGGCATTATTTCCCTGTTCCTTCATATTACCGGCATTATGTCCCTGTTCCGTCATATTACAGGCATTATGTCCCTGTTCCTTCATATTACAGGCATTATTTCCCTGTTCCTTCATATTACCGGCATTATGTCCCTGTTCCTTCATATTACAGGCATTATGTCCCTGTTCCTTCATATTACAGGCATTATGTCCCTTTTCCTTCATATTACCGGCATTATGTCCCTGTTCCTTCATATTACCTGCATTATGTCCCTGTTCCTTCATATTACAGGCATTATGTCCCTGTTCCTACATATTACAGACACTATTTCCCTGTTCCTTCATATTACCGGCATTATGTCCCTGTTCCTTCATATTACAGCCATTATGTCCCTGTTCCTTCATATTACCGGCATTATGTCCCTGTTCCTTCATATTACAGACATGATGTCCCTGTTCCTACATATTACAGACACTATTTCCCTGTTCCATCATATTACCGGCATTATGTCCCTGTTCCTTCATATTACCGGCATTATGTCCCTGTTCCTTCATATTACAGGCATTATGTCCCTGTTCCTTCATATTACAGGCATTATGTCCCTTTTCCTTCATATTACCGGCATTATGTCCCTGTTCCTTCATATTACCTGCATTATGTCCCTGTTCCGTCATATTACAGGCATTATGTCCCTGTTCCTTCATATTACAGGCATTATTTCCCTGTTCCTTCATATTACCGGCATTATGTCCCTGTTCCTTCATATTACAGGCATTATGTCCCTGTTCCTTCATATTACTGGCATTATGTCCCTGTTCCATCATATTACCGGCATTATGTCCCTGTTCCTTCATATTACTGGCATTATGTCCCTGTTCCATCATATTACCGGCATTATGTCGCTGTTTCTGCATATTACAGGCATTATGTCCCTGTTCCTTCATATTACAGACATGATGTCCCTGTTCCTACATATTACAGACATTATTTCCCTGTTCCATCATATTACCGGCATTATGTCCCTGTTCCTTCATATTACCGGCATAAAGCGCCTGTTCCTTCATATTACAGGCATTATTTCCCTGTTCCTTCATCTTACATGCATTATGTCCCTGATCCTTCATATTACCGGCATTATGTCCCTGTTCCTTCATATTACTGGCATTATTTCCCTGTTCCTTCATATTACAGGCATTATGTCCCTGTTCCTTCATATTACCGGCATTATGTCGCTGTTCCTTCATATTACAGACATGATGTCCCTGTTCCTACATATTACAGACACTATTTCCCTGTTCCATCATATTACCGGCATTATGTCCCTGTTCCTTCATATTACCGGCATAAAGCACCTGTTCCTTCATATTACAGGCATTATGTCCCTGATCCTTCATATTACCGGCATTATGTCCCTGTTCCATCATATTACCGGCATTATGTCCCTGTTCCTTCATATTACCGGCATTATATCCCTGTTCCTTCATATTACCGGCATTATTTCCCTGTTCCTTCATATCACTGGCATTATGTCCCTGTTCCTTCATATTACCGGCATTATGTCCCTGTTCCTTCATATTACCTGCATTATGTCCCTGTTCCGTCATATTACAGGCATTATGTCCCTGTTCTTTCATATTACCGGCATTATTTCCCTGTTCCTTCATATTACCGGCATTATGTCCCTGTTCCTTCATATTACAGGCATTATGTCCCTGTTCCTTCACATTACTGGCATTATGTCCCTGTTCCTTCATATTACAGGCATTATGTCCCTTTTCCTTCATATTACCGACATTATGTCCCTGTTCCTTCATATTACCTGCATTATGTCCCTGTTCCGTCATATTACAGGCATTATGTCCCTGTTCCTTCATATTACAGGCATTATTTCCCTGTTCCTTCATATTACCGGCATTATGTCCCTGTTCCTTCATATTACAGGTATTATGTCCCTGTTCCTTCATATTACTGGCATTATGTCCCTGTTCCATCATATTACCGGCATTATGTCCCTGTTCCTTCATATTACTGGCATTATGTCCCTGTTCCATCATATTACCGGCATTATGTCCCTGTTCCATCATATTACCAGCATTATGTCGCTGTTTCTGCATATTACAGCCATTATGTCCCTTTTCCTTCATATTACAGACATGATGTCCCTGTTCCTACATATTACAGACATTATTTCCCTGTTCCATCATATTACCGGCATTATGTCCCTGTTCCTTCATATTACAGGCATTATGTCCCTGATCCTTCATATGACCGGCATTATGTCCCTGTTCCTACATATTACAGACACTATTTCCCTGTTCCTTCATATTACCGGCATTATGTCCCTGTTCCTTCATATTACAGGCATTATGTCCCTGTTCCTTCATATTACCGGCATTATGTCCCTGTTCCTTCATATTACAGGCATTATGTCCCTGTTCCTTCATATTACCGTATTATGTCCCTGTTCCTTCATATTACCGGCATTATGTCCCTGTTCCTTCATATTACAGGAATGATGTCCCTGTTCCTTCATATTACAGGCATTATGTCCCTGTTCCTTCATATTACAGGCATTATGTCCCTGTTCCGTCATATTACAGGCATTATGTCCCTGTTCCTTCATATTACAGGCATTATTTCCCTGTTCCTTCATATTACCGGCATTATGTCCCTGTTCCTTCATATTACAGGCATTATGTCCCTGTTCCTTCATATTACTGGCATTATGTCCCTGTTCCATCATATTACCGGCATTATGTCCCTGTTCCTTCATATTACAGGCATTATGTCCCTGTTCCATCATATTACCGGCATTATGTCCCTGTTCCTTCATATTACAGGCATTATGTCCCTGTTCCTTCATATTACCGGCATTATGTCGCTGTTCCTTCATATTACAGGCATTATGTCCCTGTTCCTTCATATTAAAGACATGATGTCCCTGTTCCTACATATTACAGGCACTATATTCCCGTTCCTTCATATTACCGGCATTATGTCCCTGTTCCTTCATATTACCGGCATTATGTCCTTGTTCCTTCATATTATCGGCATTATGTCCCTGTTCCTTCATATTACCGGCATTATGTCCCTGTTCCTTCATATTACCCACATAAAGCGCCTGTTCCTTCATATTACAGGCATTATGTCCCTGTTCCTTCATATTACCGGCATTATGTCCCTGTTCCTTCATATTACAGGCATTATATCCCTGTTCCTTCATATTACCGGCATTATTTCCCTGTTCCTTCATATTACTGGCCTTATGTCCCTTTTCCTTCATATTACAGGCACTATATCCCCGTTCCTTCATATTACCGGCATTATGTCCCAGTTCCTTCATATTACCGGCATTATTTCCCTGTTCATTCATATTACCGCATTATGTCCCTGTTCCTTCATATTACCGGCATTATGTCCCTGTTCCTTCATATTACAGGCATTATGTCCCTGTTCCTTCATATTACCGGCATTATGTCCCTGTTCCTTCATATTACAGGCATTATGTCCCTGTTCCCTCATCTTACTGGCATTATGTCCCTGTTCCTTCATATTACCGGCATTATATCCCTGTTACTTCATATTGCAGGCCTTATGTCCCTTTTCCTTCATATTACAGGCACTATATCCCCGTTCCTTCATATTACCGGCACTATGTCCCTGTTCCTTCATATTACCGGCATTATGTCCCTGTTCCTTCATATTACCTGCATTATGTCCCTGTTCCGTCATATTACAGGCATTATGTCCCTGTTCCTTCATATTACCGGCATTATGTCCCTGTTCCTTCATATTACCGGCATTATATCCCTGTTACTTCATATTGCAGGCCTTATGTCCCTTTTCCTTCATATTACAGGCACTATATCCCCGTTCCTTCATATTACCGGCATTATGTCCCTGTTCCTTCATATTACCGGCATTATGTCCCTGTTCCTTCATATTACCTGCATTATGTCCCTGTTCCGTCATATTACAGGCATTATGTCCCTGTTCCTTCATATTACCGGCATTATGTCCCTGTTCCGTCATATTACAGGCATTATGTCCCTGTTCCTTCATATTACAGGCATTATTTCCCTGTTCCTTCATATTACCGGCATTATGTCCCTGTTCCTTCATATTACAGGCATTATGTCCCTGTTCCTTCATATTAAAGACATGATGTCCCTGTTCCTACATATTACAGGCACTATATTCCCGTTCCTTCATATTACCGGCATTATGTCCCTGTTCCTTCATATTACAGGCATTATGTCCCTGTTCCTTCATATTACCGGCATTATGTCGCTGTTCCTTCATATTACAGGCATTATGTCCCTGTTCCTTCATATTAAATACATGATGTCCCTGTTCCTACATATTACAGGCACTATATTCCCGTTCCTTCATATTACCGGCATTATGTCCCTGTTCCTTCATATTACCGGCATTATGTCCTTGTTCCTTCATATTATCGGCATTATGTCCCTGTTCCTTCATATTACCGGCATTATGTCCCTGTTCCTTCATATTACCGGCATAAAGCGCCTGTTCCTTCATATTACAGGCATTATGTCCCTGTTCCTTCATATTACCGGCATTATGTCCCTGTTCCTTCATATTACAGGCATTATATCCCTGTTCCTTCATATTACCGGCATTATTTCCCTGTTCCTTCATATTACTGGCCTTATGTCCCTTTTCCTTCATATTACAGGCACTATATCCCCGTTCCTTCATATTACCGGCATTATGTCCCAGTTCCTTCATATTACCGGCATTATGTCCCTGTTCCTTCATATTACAGGCATTATGTCCCTGTTCCTTCATATTACCGGCATTATGTCCCTGTTCCTTCATATTACAGGCATTATGTCCCTGTTCCTTCATATTACAGGAATGATGTCCCTGTTCCTTCATATTACAGGCATTATGTCCCTGTTCCTTCATATTACAGGTATTATGTCCCTGTTCCTTCATATTACCGGCATTATGTCCCTGTTCCTTCATATTACAGGCATTATGTCCCTGTTCCATCATATTACCGGCATTATGTCCCTGTTCCTACATATTACAGACACTATTTCCCTGTTCCTTCATATTACCGGCATTATGTCCCTGTTCCTTCATATTACAGGCATTATGTCCCTGTTCCTTCATATTACCGGCATTATGTCCCTGTTCCTTCATATTACAGACATGATGTCCCTGTTCCTACATATTACAGACACTATTTCCCTGTTCCATCATATTACCGGCATTATGTCCCTGTTCCTTCATATTACCGGCATAAAGCGCCTGTTCCTTCATATTACAGGCATTATGTCCCTGATCCTTCATATTACCGGCATTATGTCCCTGTTCCTTCATATTAAAGGCATTATGTCCCTGTTCCATCATATTACCGGCATTATGTCCCTGTTCCTTCATATTACCGGCATTATGTCCCTGTTCCTTCATATTACAGGCATTATATCCCTGTTCCTTCATATCACTGGCATTATGTCCCTGTTCCTTCATATTACCGGCATTATTTCCCTGTTCCTTCATATCACTGGCATTATGTCCCTGTTCCTTCATATTACCGGCATTATGTCCCTGTGCATTCATATTACCTGCATTATGTCCCTGTTCCGTCATATTACAGGCATTATGTCCCTGTTCCTTCATATTACCGGCATTATGTCCCTGTTCCCTCATCTTACTGGCATTATGTCCCTGTTCCTTCATATTACCGGCATTATATCCCTGTTACTTCATATTGCAGGCCTTATGTCCCTTTTCCTTCATATTACAGGCACTATATCCCCGTTCCTTCATATTACCGGCATTATGTCCCTGTTCCTTCATATTACCGGCATTATGTCCCTGTTCCGTCATATTACAGGCATTATGTCCCTGTTCCTTCATATTACCGGCATTATGTCCCTGTTCCTTCATATTACCGGCATTATATCCCTGTTACTTCATATTGCAGGCCTTATGTCCCTTTTCCTTCATATTACAGGCACTATATCCCCGTTCCTTCATATTACCGGCATTATGTCCCTGCTCCTTCATATTACCGGCATTATGTCCCTGTTCCTTCATATTACCTGCATTATGTCCCTGTTCCATCATATTACAGGCATTATGTCCCTGTTCCTTCATATTACCGGCATTATGTCCCTGTTCCGTCATATTACAGGCATTATGTCCCTGTTCCTTCATATTACAGGCATTATTTCCCTGTTCCTTCATATTACCGGCATTATGTCTCTGTTCCTTCATATTACAGGCATTATGTCCCTGTTCCTTCATATTACAGGCATTATGTCCCTTTTCCTTCATATTACCGGCATTATGTCCCTGTTCCTTCATATTACCTGCATTATGTCCCTGTTCCTTCATATTACAGGCATTATGTCCCTGTTCCTTCATATTACAGACATGATGTCCCTGTTCCTACATATTACAGACACTATTTCCCTGTTCCATCATATTACCGGCATTATGTCCCTGTTCCTTCATATTACCGCCATTATGTCCCTGTTCCTTCATATTACAGGCATTATGTCCCTGTTCCTTCATATTACAGGCATTATGTCCCTTTTCCTTCATATTACCGGCATTATGTCCCTGTTCCTTCATATTACCTGCATTATGTCCCTGTTCCGTCATATTACAGGCATTATATCCCTGTTCCTTCATATTACAGGCATTATTTCCCTGTTCCTTCATATAACCGGCATTATGTCCCTGTTCCTTCATATTACAGGCATTATGTCCCTGTTCCTTCATATTACTGGCATTATGTCCCTGTTCCATCATATTACCGGCATTATGTCCCTGTTCCTTCATATTACTGGCATTATGTCCCTGTTCCATCATATTACCGGCATTATGTCGCTGTTTCTACATATTACAGGCATTATTTCCCTGTTCCTTCATCTTACATGCATTATGTCCCTGATCCTTCATATTACCGGCATTATGTCCCTGTTCCTTCATATTACTGGCATTATTTCCCTGTTCCTTCATATTACAGGCATTATGTCCCTGTTCCTTCATATTACCGGCATTATGTCGCTGTTCCTTCATATTACAGACATGATGTCCCTGTTCCTTCATATTACAGACACTATTTCCCTGTTCCATCATATTACCGGCATTATGTCCCTGTTCCTTCATATTACCGGCATAAAGCGCCTGTTCCTTCATATTACAGGCATTATGTCCCTGATCCTTCATATTACCGGCATTATGTCCCTGTTCCTTCATATTACCGGCATTATATCCCTGTTCCTTCATATTACCGGCATTATTTCCCTGTTCCTTCATATCACTGGCATTATGTCCCTGTTCCTTCATATTACCGGCATTATGTCCCTGTTCCTTCATATTACCTGCATTATGTCCCTGTTCCGTCATATTACAGGCATTATGTCCCTGTTCTTTCATATTACCGGCATTATTTCCCTGTTCCTTCATATTACCGGCATTATGTCCCTGTTCCTTCATATTACAGGCATTATGTCCCTGTTCCTTCACATTACTGGCATTATGTCCCTGTTCCTTCATATTACAGGCATTATGTCCCTTTTCCTTCATATTACCGACATTATGTCCCTGTTCCTTCATATTACCTGCATTATGTCCCTGCTCCGTCATATTACAGGCATTATGTCCCTGTTCCTTCATATTACAGGCATTATTTCCCTGTTCCTTCATATTACCGGCATTATGTCCCTGTTCCTTCATATTACAGGTATTATGTCCCTGTTCCTTCATATTACTGGCATTATGTCCCTGTTCCATCATATTACCGGCATTATGTCCCTGTTCCTTCATATTACTGGCATTATGTCCCTGTTCCATCATATTACCGGCATTATGTCCCTGTTCCATCATATTACCGGCATTATGTCGCTGTTTCTGCATATTACAGCCATTATGTCCCTTTTCCTTCATATTACAGACATGATGTCCCTGTTCCTACATATTACAGACATTATTTCCCTGTTCCATCATATTACCGGCATTATGTCCCTGTTCCTTCATATTACAGGCATTATGTCCCTGATCCTTCATATTACCGGCATTATGTCCCTGTTCCTACATATTACAGACACTATTTCCCTGTTCCTTCATATTACCGGCATTATGTCCCTGTTCCTTCATATTACAGGCATTATGTCCCTGTACCTTCATATTACCGGCATTATGTCCCTGTTCCTTCATATTACAGACATGATGTCCCTGTTCCTACATATTACAGACACTATTTCCCTGTTCCATCATATTACCGGCATTATGTCCCTGTTCCTTCATATTACCTGCATAAAGCGCCTGTTCCTTCATATTACAGGCATTATGTCCCTGATCCTTCATATTACCGGCATTATGTCCCTGTTCCTTCATATTAAAGGCATTATGTCCCTGTTCCATCATATTACCGGCATTATGTCCCTGTTCCTTCATATTACCGGCATTATGTCCCTGTTCCTTCATATTACAGGCATTATATCCCTGTTCCTTCATATTACCGGCATTATTTCCCTGTTCCTTCATATCACTGGCATTATGTCCCTGTTCCTTCATATTACCGGCATTATGTCCCTGTGCATTCATATTACCTGCATTATGTCCCTGTTCCGTCATATTACAGGCATTATGTCCCTGTTCCTTCATATTAGCGGCATTATGTCCCTGTTCCCTCATCTTACTGGCATTATGTCCCTGTTCCTTCATATTACCGGCATTATATCCCTGTTACTTCATATTGCAGGCCTTATGTCCCTTTTCCTTCATATTACAGGCACTATATCCCCGTTCCTTCATATTACCGGCATTATGTCCCTGTTCCTTCATATTACCGGCATTATGTCCCTGTTCCGTCATATTACAGGCATTATGTCCCTGTTCCTTCATATTACCGGCATTATGTCCCTGTTCCTTCATATTACCGGCATTATATCCCTGTTACTTCACATTGCAGGCCTTATGTCCCTTTTCCTTCATATTACAGGCACTATATCCCCGTTCCTTCATATTACCGGCATTATGTCCCTGTTCCTTCATATTACCGGCATTATGTCCCTGTTCCTTCATATTACCTGCATTATGTCCCTGTTCCATCATATTACAGGCATTATGTCCCTGTTCCTTCATATTACCGGCATTATGTCCCTGTTCCGTCATATTACAGGCATTATGTCCCTGTTCCTTCATATTACAGCCATTATTTCCCTGTTCCTTCATATTACCGGCATTATGTCCCTGTTCCTTCATATTACAGGCATTATGTCCCTGTTCCTTCATATTACAGGCATTATGTCCCTTTTCCTTCATATTACCGGCATTATGTCCCTGTTCCTTCATATTACCTGCATTATGTCCCTGTTCCTTCATATTACAGGCATTATGTCCCTGTTCCTACATATTACAGACACTATTTCCCTGTTCCTTCATATTACCGGCATTATGTCCCTGTTCCTTCATATTACAGGCATTATGTCCCTGTTCCTTCATATTACTGGCATTATGTCCCTGTTCCATCATATTACCGGCATTATGTCCCTGTTCCTTCATATTACAGGCATTATGTCCCTGTTCCATCATATTACCGGCATTATGTCCCTGTTCCTTCATATTACAGGCATTATGTCCCTGTTCCTTCATATTACCGGCATTATGTCGCTGTTCCTTCATATTACAGGCATTATGTCCCTGTTCCTTCATATTAAAGACATGATGTCCCTGTTCCTACATATTACAGGCACTATATTCCCGTTCCTTCATATTACCGGCATTATGTCCCTGTTCCTTCATATTACCGGCATTATGTCCTTGTTCCTTCATATTATCGGCATTATGTCCCTGTTCCTTCATATTACCGACATTATGTCCCTGTTCCTTCATATTACCGGCATAAAGCGCCTGTTCCTTCATATTACAGGCATTATGTCCCTGTTCCTTCATATTACCGGCATTATGTCCCTGTTCCTTCATATTACAGGCATTATATCCCTGTTCCTTCATATTACCGGCATTATTTCCCTGTTCCTTCATATTACTGGCCTTATGTCCCTTTTCCTTCATATTACAGGCACTATATCCCCGTTCCTTCATATTACCGGCATTATGTCCCAGTTCCTTCATATTACCGGCATTATTTCCCTGTTCATTCATATTACCGCATTATGTCCCTGTTCCTTCATATTACCGGCATTATGTCCCTGTTCCTTCATATTACAGGCATTATGTCCCTGTTCCTTCATATTACCGGCATTATGTCCCTGTTCCTTCATATTACAGGCATTATGTCCCTGTTCCCTCATCTTACTGGCATTATGTCCCTGTTCCTTCATATTACCGGCATTATATCCCTGTTACTTCATATTGCAGGCCTTATGTCCCTTTTCCTTCATATTACAGGCACTATATCCCCGTTCCTTCATATTACCGGCATTATGTCCCTGTTCCTTCATATTACCGGCATTATGTCCCTGTTCCTTCATATTACCTGCATTATGTCCCTGTTCCGTCATATTACAGGCATTATGTCCCTGTTCCTTCATATTACCGGCATTATGTCCCTGTTCCTTCATATTACCGGCATTATATCCCTGTTACTTCATATTGCAGGCCTTATGTCCCTTTTCCTTCATATTACAGGCACTATATCCCCGTTCCTTCATATTACCGGCATTATGTCCCTGTTCCTTCATATTACCGGCATTATGTCCCTGTTCCTTCATATTACCTGCATTATGTCCCTGTTCCGTCATATTACAGGCATTATGTCCCTGTTCCTTCATATTACCGGCATTATGTCCCTGTTCCGTCATATTACAGGCATTATGTCCCTGTTCCTTCATATTACAGGCATTATTTCCCTGTTCCTTCATATTACCGGCATTATGTCCCTGTTCCTTCATATTACAGGCATTATGTCCCTGTTCCTTCATATTAAAGACATGATGTCCCTGTTCCTACATATTACAGGCACTATATTCCCGTTCCTTCATATTACCGGCATTATGTCCCTGTTCCTTCATATTACAGGCATTATGTCCCTGTTCCTTCATATTACCGGCATTATGTCGCTGTTCCTTCATATTACAGGCATTATGTCCCTGTTCCTTCATATTAAAGACATGATGTCCCTGTTCCTACATATTACAGGCACTATATTCCCGTTCCTTCATATTACCGGCATTATGTCCCTGTTCCTTCATATTACCGGCATTATGTCCTTGTTCCTTCATATTATCGGCATTATGTCCCTGTTCCTTCATATTACCGGCATTATGTCCCTGTTCCTTCATATTACCGGCATAAAGCGCCTGTTCCTTCATATTACAGGCATTATGTCCCTGTTCCTTCATATTACCGGCATTATGTCCCTGTTCCTTCATATTACAGGCATTATATCCCTGTTCCTTCATATTACCGGCATTATTTCCCTGTTCCTTCATATTACTGGCCTTATGTCCCTTTTCCTTCATATTACAGGCACTATATCCCCGTTCCTTCATATTACCGGCATTATGTCCCAGTTCCTTCATATTACCGGCATTATGTCCCTGTTCCTTCATATTACAGGCATTATGTCCCTGTTCCTTCATATTACAGGTATTATGTCCCTGTTCCTTCATATTACCGGCATTATGTCCCTGTTCCTTCATATTACAGGCATTATGTCCCTGTTCCATCATATTACCGGCATTATGTCCCTGTTCCTTCATATTACAGGAATGATGTCCCTGTTCCTTCATATTACAGGCATTATGTCCCTGTTCCTTCATATTACAGGTATTATGTCCCTGTTCCTTCATATTACCGGCATTATGTCCCTGTTCCTTCATATTACAGGCATTATGTCCCTGTTCCATCATATTACCGGCATTATGTCCCTGTTCCTACATATTACAGACACTATTTCCCTGTTCCTTCATATTACCGGCATTATGTCCCTGTTCCTTCATATTACAGGCATTATGTCCCTGTTCCTTCATATTACCGGCATTATGTCCCTGTTCCTTCATATTACAGACATGATGTCCCTGTTCCTACATATTACAGACACTATTTCCCTGTTCCATCATATTACCGGCATTATGTCCCTGTTCCTTCATATTACCGGCATAAAGCGCCTGTTCCTTCATATTACAGGCATTATGTCCCTGATCCTTCATATTACCGGCATTATGTCCCTGTTCCTTCATATTAAAGGCATTATGTCCCTGTTCCATCATATTACCGGCATTATGTCCCTGTTCCTTCATATTACCGGCATTATGTCCCTGTTCCTTCATATTACAGGCATTATATCCCTGTTCCTTCATATCACTGGCATTATGTCCCTGTTCCTTCATATTACCGGCATTATTTCCCTGTTCCTTCATATCACTGGCATTATGTCCCTGTTCCTTCATATTACCGGCATTATGTCCCTGTGCATTCATATTACCTGCATTATGTCCCTGTTCCGTCATATTACAGGCATTATGTCCCTGTTCCTTCATATTACCGGCATTATGTCCCTGTTCCCTCATCTTACTGGCATTATGTCCCTGTTCCTTCATATTACCGGCATTATATCCCTGTTACTTCATATTGCAGGCCTTATGTCCCTTTTCCTTCATATTACAGGCACTATATCCCCGTTCCTTCATATTACCGGCATTATGTCCCTGTTCCTTCATATTACCGGCATTATGTCCCTGTTCCGTCATATTACAGGCATTATGTCCCTGTTCCTTCATATTACCGGCATTATGTCCCTGTTCCTTCATATTACCGGCATTATATCCCTGTTACTTCATATTGCAGGCCTTATGTCCCTTTTCCTTCATATTACAGGCACTATATCCCCGTTCCTTCATATTACCGGCATTATGTCCCTGCTCCTTCATATTACCGGCATTATGTCCCTGTTCCTTCATATTACCTGCATTATGTCCCTGTTCCATCATATTACAGGCATTATGTCCCTGTTCCTTCATATTACCGGCATTATGTCCCTGTTCCGTCATATTACAGGCATTATGTCCCTGTTCCTTCATATTACAGGCATTATTTCCCTGTTCCTTCATATTACCGGCATTATGTCTCTGTTCCTTCATATTACAGGCATTATGTCCCTGTTCCTTCATATTACAGGCATTATGTCCCTTTTCCTTCATATTACCGGCATTATGTCCCTGTTCCTTCATATTACCTGCATTATGTCCCTGTTCCTTCATATTACAGGCATTATGTCCCTGTTCCTTCATATTACAGACATGATGTCCCTGTTCCTACATATTACAGACACTATTTCCCTGTTCCATCATATTACCGGCATTATGTCCCTGTTCCTTCATATTACCGCCATTATGTCCCTGTTCCTTCATATTACAGGCATTATGTCCCTGTTCCTTCATATTACAGGCATTATGTCCCTTTTCCTTCATATTACCGGCATTATGTCCCTGTTCCTTCATATTACCTGCATTATGTCCCTGTTCCGTCATATTACAGGCATTATATCCCTGTTCCTTCATATTACAGGCATTATTTCCCTGTTCCTTCATATAACCGGCATTATGTCCCTGTTCCTTCATATTACAGGCATTATGTCCCTGTTCCTTCATATTACTGGCATTATGTCCCTGTTCCATCATATTACCGGCATTATGTCCCTGTTCCTTCATATTACTGGCATTATGTCCCTGTTCCATCATATTACCGGCATTATGTCGCTGTTTCTACATATTACAGGCATTATTTCCCTGTTCCTTCATCTTACATGCATTATGTCCCTGATCCTTCATATTACCGGCATTATGTCCCTGTTCCTTCATATTACTGGCATTATTTCCCTGTTCCTTCATATTACAGGCATTATGTCCCTGTTCCTTCATATTACCGGCATTATGTCGCTGTTCCTTCATATTACAGACATGATGTCCCTGTTCCTTCATATTACAGACACTATTTCCCTGTTCCATCATATTACCGGCATTATGTCCCTGTTCCTTCATATTACCGGCATAAAGCGCCTGTTCCTTCATATTACAGGCATTATGTCCCTGATCCTTCATATTACCGGCATTATGTCCCTGTTCCTTCATATTACCGGCATTATATCCCTGTTCCTTCATATTACCGGCATTATTTCCCTGTTCCTTCATATCACTGGCATTATGTCCCTGTTCCTTCATATTACCGGCATTATGTCCCTGTTCCTTCATATTACCTGCATTATGTCCCTGTTCCGTCATATTACAGGCATTATGTCCCTGTTCTTTCATATTACCGGCATTATTTCCCTGTTCCTTCATATTACCGGCATTATGTCCCTGTTCCTTCATATTACAGGCATTATGTCCCTGTTCCTTCACATTACTGGCATTATGTCCCTGTTCCTTCATATTACAGGCATTATGTCCCTTTTCCTTCATATTACCGACATTATGTCCCTGTTCCTTCATATTACCTGCATTATGTCCCTGCTCCGTCATATTACAGGCATTATGTCCCTGTTCCTTCATATTACAGGCATTATTTCCCTGTTCCTTCATATTACCGGCATTATGTCCCTGTTCCTTCATATTACAGGTATTATGTCCCTGTTCCTTCATATTACTGGCATTATGTCCCTGTTCCATCATATTACCGGCATTATGTCCCTGTTCCTTCATATTACTGGCATTATGTCCCTGTTCCATCATATTACCGGCATTATGTCCCTGTTCCATCATATTACCGGCATTATGTCGCTGTTTCTGCATATTACAGCCATTATGTCCCTTTTCCTTCATATTACAGACATG
Source organism: Rhinoderma darwinii (assembly GCF_050947455.1). Taxonomy (NCBI): domain Eukaryota; kingdom Metazoa; phylum Chordata; class Amphibia; order Anura; family Rhinodermatidae; genus Rhinoderma; species Rhinoderma darwinii. Next base: position 20,129 of record NW_027462269.1, read on the forward strand.
ATGTCCCTGTTCCTACATATTACAGACATTATTTCCCTGTTCCATCATATTACCGGCATTATGTCCCTGTTCCTTCATATTACAGGCATTATGTCCCTGATCCTTCATATTACCGGCATTATGTCCCTGTTCCTACATATTACAGACACTATTTCCCTGTTCCTTCATATTACCGGCATTATGTCCCTGTTCCTTCATATTACAGGCATTATGTCCCTGTACCTTCATATTACCGGCATTATGTCCCTGTTCCTTCATATTACAGACATGATGTCCCTGTTCCTACATATTACAGACACTATTTCCCTGTTCCATCATATTACCGGCATTATGTCCCTGTTCCTTCATATTACCTGCATAAAGCGCCTGTTCCTTCATATTACAGGCATTATGTCCCTGATCCTTCATATTACCGGCATTATGTCCCTGTTCCTTCATATTAAAGGCATTATGTCCCTGTTCCATCATATTACCGGCATTATGTCCCTGTTCCTTCATATTACCGGCATTATGTCCCTGTTCCTTCATATTACAGGCATTATATCCCTGTTCCTTCATATTACCGGCATTATTTCCCTGTTCCTTCATATCACTGGCATTATGTCCCTGTTCCTTCATATTACCGGCATTATGTCCCTGTGCATTCATATTACCTGCATTATGTCCCTGTTCCGTCATATTACAGGCATTATGTCCCTGTTCCTTCATATTAGCGGCATTATGTCCCTGTTCCCTCATCTTACTGGCATTATGTCCCTGTTCCTTCATATTACCGGCATTATATCCCTGTTACTTCATATTGCAGGCCTTATGTCCCTTTTCCTTCATATTACAGGCACTATATCCCCGTTCCTTCATATTACCGGCATTATGTCCCTGTTCCTTCATATTACCGGCATTATGTCCCTGTTCCGTCATATTACAGGCATTATGTCCCTGTTCCTTCATATTACCGGCATTATGTCCCTGTTCCTTCATATTACCGGCATTATATCCCTGTTACTTCACATTGCAGGCCTTATGTCCCTTTTCCTTCATATTACAGGCACTATATCCCCGTTCCTTCATATTACCGGCATTATGTCCCTGTTCCTTCATATTACCGGCATTATGTCCCTGTTCCTTCATATTACCTGCATTATGTCCCTGTTCCATCATATTACAGGCATTATGTCCCTGTTCCTTCATATTACCGGCATTATGTCCCTGTTCCGTCATATTACAGGCATTATGTCCCTGTTCCTTCATATTACAGCCATTATTTCCCTGTTCCTTCATATTACCGGCATTATGTCCCTGTTCCTTCATATTACAGGCATTATGTCCCTGTTCCTTCATATTACAGGCATTATGTCCCTTTTCCTTCATATTACCGGCATTATGTCCCTGTTCCTTCATATTACCTGCATTATGTCCCTGTTCCTTCATATTACAGGCATTATGTCCCTGTTCCTACATATTACAGACACTATTTCCCTGTTCCTTCATATTACCGGCATTATGTCCCTGTTCCTTCATATTACAGGCATTATGTCCCTGTTCCTTCATATTACTGGCATTATGTCCCTGTTCCATCATATTACCGGCATTATGTCCCTGTTCCTTCATATTACAGGCATTATGTCCCTGTTCCATCATATTACCGGCATTATGTCCCTGTTCCTTCATATTACAGGCATTATGTCCCTGTTCCTTCATATTACCGGCATTATGTCGCTGTTCCTTCATATTACAGGCATTATGTCCCTGTTCCTTCATATTAAAGACATGATGTCCCTGTTCCTACATATTACAGGCACTATATTCCCGTTCCTTCATATTACCGGCATTATGTCCCTGTTCCTTCATATTACCGGCATTATGTCCTTGTTCCTTCATATTATCGGCATTATGTCCCTGTTCCTTCATATTACCGGCATTATGTCCCTGTTCCTTCATATTACCGGCATAAAGCGCCTGTTCCTTCATATTACAGGCATTATGTCCCTGTTCCTTCATATTACCGGCATTATGTCCCTGTTCCTTCATATTACAGGCATTATATCCCTGTTCCTTCATATTACCGGCATTATTTCCCTGTTCCTTCATATTACTGGCCTTATGTCCCTTTTCCTTCATATTACAGGCACTATATCCCCGTTCCTTCATATTACCGGCATTATGTCCCAGTTCCTTCATATTACCGGCATTATTTCCCTGTTCATTCATATTACCGCATTATGTCCCTGTTCCTTCATATTACCGGCATTATGTCCCTGTTCCTTCATATTACAGGCATTATGTCCCTGTTCCTTCATATTACCGGCATTATGTCCCTGTTCCTTCATATTACAGGCATTATGTCCCTGTTCCCTCATCTTACTGGCATTATGTCCCTGTTCCTTCATATTACCGGCATTATATCCCTGTTACTTCATATTGCAGGCCTTATGTCCCTTTTCCTTCATATTACAGGCACTATATCCCCGTTCCTTCATATTACCGGCATTATGTCCCTGTTCCTTCATATTACCGGCATTATGTCCCTGTTCCTTCATATTACCTGCATTATGTCCCTGTTCCGTCATATTACAGGCATTATGTCCCTGTTCCTTCATATTACCGGCATTATGTCCCTGTTCCTTCATATTACCGGCATTATATCCCTGTTACTTCATATTGCAGGCCTTATGTCCCTTTTCCTTCATATTACAGGCACTATATCCCCGTTCCTTCATATTACCGGCATTATGTCCCTGTTCCTTCATATTACCGGCATTATGTCCCTGTTCCTTCATATTACCTGCATTATGTCCCTGTTCCGTCATATTACAGGCATTATGTCCCTGTTCCTTCATATTACCGGCATTATGTCCCTGTTCCGTCATATTACAGGCATTATGTCCCTGTTCCTTCATATTACAGGCATTATTTCCCTGTTCCTTCATATTACCGGCATTATGTCCCTGTTCCTTCATATTACAGGCATTATGTCCCTGTTCCTTCATATTAAAGACATGATGTCCCTGTTCCTACATATTACAGGCACTATATTCCCGTTCCTTCATATTACCGGCATTATGTCCCTGTTCCTTCATATTACAGGCATTATGTCCCTGTTCCTTCATATTACCGGCATTATGTCGCTGTTCCTTCATATTACAGGCATTATGTCCCTGTTCCTTCATATTACAGGCATTATGTCCCTGTTCCTTCATATTACCGGCATTATGTCCCTGTTCCTTCATATTACAGGCATTATGTCCCTGTTCCTTCATATTACTGGCATTATGTCCCTGTTCCATCATATTACCGGCATTATGTCCCTGTTCCTTCATATTACAGGCATTATGTCCCTGTTCCATCATATTACCGGCATTATGTCCCTGTTCCTTCATATTACAGGCATTATGTCCCTGTTCCTTCATATTACCGGCATTATGTCGCTGTTCCTTCATATTACAGGCATTATGTCCCTGTTCCTTCATATTAAAGACATGATGTCCCTGTTCCTACATATTACAGGCACTATATTCCCGTTCCTTCATATTACCGGCATTATGTCCCTGTTCCTTCATATTACCGGCATTATGTCCTTGTTCCTTCATATTATCGGCATTATGTCCCTGTTCCTTCATATTACCGGCATTATGTCCCTGTTCCTTCATATTACCGGCATAAAGCGCCTGTTCCTTCATATTACAGGCATTATGTCCCTGTTCCTTCATATTACCGGCATTATGTCCCTGTTCCTTCATATTACAGGCATTATATCCCTGTTCCTTCATATTACCGGCATTATTTCCCTGTTCCTTCATATTACTGGCCTTATGTCCCTTTTCCTTCATATTACAGGCACTATATCCCCGTTCCTTCATATTACCGGCATTATGTCCCAGTTCCTTCATATTACCGGCATTATTTCCCTGTTCATTCATATTACCGCATTATGTCCCTGTTCCTTCATATTACCGGCATTATGTCCCTGTTCCTTCATATTACAGGCATTATGTCCCTGTTCCTTCATATTACCGGCATTATGTCCCTGTTCCTTCATATTACAGGCATTATGTCCCTGTTCCCTCATCTTACTGGCATTATGTCCCTGTTCCTTCATATTACCGGCATTATATCCCTGTTACTTCATATTGCAGGCCTTATGTCCCTTTTCCTTCATATTACAGGCACTATATCCCCGTTCCTTCATATTACCGGCATTATGTCCCTGTTCCTTCATATTACCGGCATTATGTCCCTGTTCCTTCATATTACCTGCATTATGTCCCTGTTCCGTCATATTACAGGCATTATGTCCCTGTTCCTTCATATTACCGGCATTATGTCCCTGTTCCTTCATATTACCGGCATTATATCCCTGTTACTTCATATTGCAGGCCTTATGTCCCTTTTCCTTCATATTACAGGCACTATATCCCCGTTCCTTCATATTACCGGCATTATGTCCCTGTTCCTTCATATTACCGGCATTATGTCCCTGTTCCTTCATATTACCTGCATTATGTCCCTGTTCCGTCATATTACAGGCATTATGTCCCTGTTCCTTCATATTACCGGCATTATGTCCCTGTTCCGTCATATTACAGGCATTATGTCCCTGTTCCTTCATATTACAGGCATTATTTCCCTGTTCCTTCATATTACCGGCATTATGTCCCTGTTCCTTCATATTACAGGCATTATGTCCCTGTTCCTTCATATTAAAGACATGATGTCCCTGTTCCTACATATTACAGGCACTATATTCCCGTTCCTTCATATTACCGGCATTATGTCCCTGTTCCTTCATATTACAGGCATTATGTCCCTGTTCCTTCATATTACCGGCATTATGTCGCTGTTCCTTCATATTACAGGCATTATGTCCCTGTTCCTTCATATTAAAGACATGATGTCCCTGTTCCTACATATTACAGGCACTATATTCCCGTTCCTTCATATTACCGGCATTATGTCCCTGTTCCTTCATATTACCGGCATTATGTCCTTGTTCCTTCATATTATCGGCATTATGTCCCTGTTCCTTCATATTACCGGCATTATGTCCCTGTTCCTTCATATTACCGGCATAAAGCGCCTGTTCCTTCATATTACAGGCATTATGTCCCTGTTCCTTCATATTACCGGCATTATGTCCCTGTTCCTTCATATTACAGGCATTATATCCCTGTTCCTTCATATTACCGGCATTATTTCCCTGTTCCTTCATATTACTGGCCTTATGTCCCTTTTCCTTCATATTACAGGCACTATATCCCCGTTCCTTCATATTACCGGCATTATGTCCCAGTTCCTTCATATTACCGGCATTATGTCCCTGTTCCTTCATATTACAGGCATTATGTCCCTGTTCCTTCATATTACCGGCATTATGTCCCTGTTCCTTCATATTACAGGCATTATGTCCCTGTTCCTTCATATTACAGGAATGATGTCCCTGTTCCTTCATATTACAGGCATTATGTCCCTGTTCCTTCATATTACAGGTATTATGTCCCTGTTCCTTCATATTACCGGCATTATGTCCCTGTTCCTTCATATTACAGGCATTATGTCCCTGTTCCATCATATTACCGGCATTATGTCCCTGTTCCTACATATTACAGACACTATTTCCCTGTTCCTTCATATTACCGGCATTATGTCCCTGTTCCTTCATATTACAGGCATTATGTCCCTGTTCCTTCATATTACCGGCATTATGTCCCTGTTCCTTCATATTACAGACATGATGTCCCTGTTCCTACATATTACAGACACTATTTCCCTGTTCCATCATATTACCGGCATTATGTCCCTGTTCCTTCATATTACCGGCATAAAGCGCCTGTTCCTTCATATTACAGGCATTATGTCCCTGATCCTTCATATTACCGGCATTATGTCCCTGTTCCTTCATATTAAAGGCATTATGTCCCTGTTCCATCATATTACCGGCATTATGTCCCTGTTCCTTCATATTACCGGCATTATGTCCCTGTTCCTTCATATTACAGGCATTATATCCCTGTTCCTTCATATTACCGGCATTATTTCCCTGTTCCTTCATATCACTGGCATTATGTCCCTGTTCCTTCATATTACTGGCATTATGTCCCTGTGCATTCATATTACCTGCATTATGTCCCTGTTCCGTCATATTACAGGCATTATGTCCCTGTTCCTTCATATTACCGGCATTATGTCCCTGTTCCCTCATCTTACTGGCATTATGTCCCTGTTCCTTCATATTACCGGCATTATATCCCTGTTACTTCATATTGCAGGCCTTATGTCCCTTTTCCTTCATATTACAGGCACTATATCCCCGTTCCTTCATATTACCGGCATTATGTCCCTGTTCCTTCATATTACCGGCATTATGTCCCTGTTCCGTCATATTACAGGCATTATGTCCCTGTTCCTTCATATTACCGGCATTATGTCCCTGTTCCTTCATATTACCGGCATTATATCCCTGTTACTTCATATTGCAGGCCTTATGTCCCTTTTCCTTCATATTACAGGCACTATATCCCCGTTCCTTCATATTACCGGCATTATGTCCCTGCTCCTTCATATTACCGGCATTATGTCCCTGTTCCTTCATATTACCTGCATTATGTCCCTGTTCCATCATATTACAGGCATTATGTCCCTGTTCCTTCATATTACCGGCATTATGTCCCTGTTCCGTCATATTACAGGCATTATGTCCCTGTTCCTTCATATTACAGGCATTATTTCCCTGTTCCTTCATATTACCGGCATTATGTCCCTGTTCCTTCATATTACAGGCATTATGTCCCTGTTCCTTCATATTACAGGCATTATGTCCCTTTTCCTTCATATTACCGGCATTATGTCCCTGTTCCTTCATATTACCTGCATTATGTCCCTGTTCCTTCATATTACAGGCATTATGTCCCTGTTCCTTCATATTACAGACATGATGTCCCTGTTCCTACATATTACAGACACTATTTCCCTGTTCCATCATATTACCGGCATTATGTCCCTGTTCCTTCATATTACCGCCATTATGTCCCTGTTCCTTCATATTACAGGCATTATGTCCCTGTTCCTTCATATTACAGGCATTATGTCCCTTTTCCTTCATATTACCGGCATTATGTCCCTGTTCCTTCATATTACCTGCATTATGTCCCTGTTCCGTCATATTACAGGCATTATGTCCCTGTTCCTTCATATTACAGGCATTATTTCCCTGTTCCTTCATATTACCGGCATTATGTCCCTGTTCCTTCATATTACAGGCATTATGTCCCTGTTCCTTCATATTACAGGCATTATGTCCCTGTTCCATCATATTACCGGCATTATGTCCCTGTTCCTTCATATTACTGGCATTATGTCCCTGTTCCATCATATTACCGGCATTATGTCGCTGTTTCTGCATATTACAGGCATTATTTCCCTGTTCCTTCATCTTACATGCATTATGTCCCTGATCCTTCATATTACCGGCATTATGTCCCTGTTCCTTCATATTACTGGCATTATTTCCCTGTTCCTTCATATTACAGGCATTATGTCCCTGTTCCTTCATATTACCGGCATTATGTCGCTGTTCCTTCATATTACAGACATGATGTCCCTGTTCCTACATATTACAGACACTATTTCCCTGTTCCATCATATTACCGGCATTATGTCCCTGTTCCTTCATATTACCGGCATAAAGCGCCTGTTCCTTCATATTACAGGCATTATGTCCCTGATCCTTCATATTACCGGCATTATGTCCCTGTTCCTTCATATTACCGCCATTATATCCCTGTTCCTTCATATTACCGGCATTATTTCCCTGTTCCTTCATATCACTGGCATTATGTCCCTGTTCCTTCATATTACCGGCATTATGTCCCTGTTCCTTCATATTACCTGCATTATGTCCCTGTTCCGTCATATTACAGGCATTATGTCCCTGTTCTTTCATATTACCGGCATTATTTCCCTGTTCCTTCATATTACCGGCATTATGTCCCTGTTCCTTCATATTACAGGCATTATGTCCCTTTTCCTTCATATTACCGACATTATGTCCCTGTTCCTTCATATTACCTGCATTATGTCCCTGCTCCGTCATATTACAGGCATTATGTCCCTGTTCCTTCATATTACAGGCATTATTTCCCTGTTCCTTCATATTACCGGCATTATGTCCCTGTTCCTTCATATTACAGGTATTATGTCCCTGTTCCTTCATATTACTGGCATTATGTCCCTGTTCCATCATATTACCGGCATTATGTCCCTGTTCCTTCATATTACTGGCATTATGTCCCTGTTCCATCATATTACCGGCATTATGTCCCTGTTCCATCATATTACCGGCATTATGTCGCTGTTTCTGCATATTACAGCCATTATGTCCCTTTTCCTTCATATTACAGACATGATGTCCCTGTTCCTACATATTACAGACATTATTTCCCTGTTCCATCATATTACCGGCATTATGTCCCTGTTCCTTCATATTACAGGCATTATGTCCCTGATCCTTCATATTACCGGCATTATGTCCCTGTTCCTACATATTACAGACACTATTTCCCTGTTCCTTCATATTACCGGCATTATGTCCCTGTTCCTTCATATTACAGGCATTATGTCCCTGTTCCTTCATATTACCGGCATTATGTCCCTGTTCCTTCATATTACAGACATGATGTCCCTGTTCCTACATATTACAGACACTATTTCCCTGTTCCATCATATTACCGGCATTATGTCCCTGTTCCTTCATATTACCTGCATAAAGCGCCTGTTCCTTCATATTACAGGCATTATGTCCCTGATCCTTCATATTACCGGCATTATGTCCCTGTTCCTTCATATTAAAGGCATTATGTCCCTGTTCCATCATATTACCGGCATTATGTCCCTGTTCCTTCATATTACCGGCATTATGTCCCTGTTCCTTCATATTACAGGCATTATATCCCTGTTCCTTCATATTACCGGCATTATTTCCCTGTTCCTTCATATCACTGGCATTATGTCCCTGTTCCTTCATATTACCGGCATTATGTCCCTGTTCCTTCATATTACCGGCATAAAGCGCCTGTTCCTTCATATTACAGGCATTATGTCCCTGTTCCTTCATATTACCGGCATTATGTCCCTGTTCCTTCATATTACAGGAATTATATCCCTGTTCCTTCATATTACCGGCATTATTTCCCTGTTCCTTCATATTACTGGCCTTATGTCCCTTTTCCTTCATATTACAGGCACTATATCCCCGTTCCTTCATATTACCGGCATTATGTCCCAGTTCCTTCATATTACCGGCATTATGTCCCTGTTCCTTCATATTACAGGCATTATGTCCCTGTTCCTTCATATTACCGGCATTATGTCCCTGTTCCTTCATATTACAGGCATTATGTCCCTGTTCCTTCATATTACAGGAATGATGTCCCTGTTCCTTCATATTACAGGCATTATGTCCCTGTTCCTTCATATTACAGGTATTATGTCCCTGTTCCTTCATATTACCGGCATTATGTCCCTGTTCCTTCATATTACAGGCATTATGTCCCTGTTCCATCATATTACCGGCATTATGTCCCTGTTCCTACATATTACAGACACTATTTCCCTGTTCCTTCATACTACCGGCATTATGTCCCTGTTCCTTCATATTACAGGCATTATGTCCCTGTTCCTTCATATTACCGGCATTATGTCCCTGTTCCTTCATATTACAGACATGATGTCCCTGTTCCTACATATTACAGACACTATTTCCCTGTTCCATCATATTACCGGCATTATGTCCCTGTTCCTTCATATTACCGGCATAAAGCGCCTGTTCCTTCATATTACAGGCATTATGTCCCTGATCCTTCATATTACCGGCATTATGTCCCTGTTCCTTCATATTAAAGGCATTATGTCCCTGTTCCATCATATTACCGGCATTATGTCCCTGTTCCTTCATATTACCGGCATTATGTCCCTGTTCCTTCATATTACAGGCATTATATCCCTGTTCCTTCATATTACCGGCATTATTTCCCTGTTCCTTCATATCACTGGCATTATGTCCCTGTTCCTTCATATTACCGGCATTATGTCCCTGTGCATTCATATTACCTGCATTATGTCCCTGTTCCGTCATATTACAGGCATTATGTCCCTGTTCCTTCATATTACCGGCATTATGTCCCTGTTCCCTCATCTTACTGGCATTATGTCCCTGTTCCTTCATATTACCGGCATTATATCCCTGTTACTTCATATTGCAGGCCTTATGTCCCTTTTCCTTCATATTACAGGCACTATATCCCCGTTCCTTCATATTACCGGCATTATGTCCCTGTTCCTTCATATTACCGGCATTATGTCCCTGTTCCGTCATATTACAGGCATTATGTCCCTGTTCCTTCATATTACCGGCATTATGTCCCTGTTCCTTCATATTACCGGCATTATATCCCTGTTACTTCATATTGCAGGCCTTATGTCCCTTTTCCTTCATATTACAGGCACTATATCCCCGTTCCTTCATATTACCGGCATTATGTCCCTGCTCCTTCATATTACCGGCATTATGTCCCTGTTCCTTCATATTACAGGCATTATGTCCCTGTTCCTTCATATTACCGGCATTATGTCCCTGTTCCGTCATATTACAGGCATTATGTCCCTGTTCCTTCATATTACAGGCATTATTTCCCTGTTCCTTCATATTACCGGCATTATGTCCCTGTTCCTTCATATTACAGGAATAATATGTCCCTGTTCCTTCATATTACAGGCATTATGTCCCTTTTCCTTCATATTACCGGCATTATGTCCCTGTTCCTTCATATTACCTGCATTATGTCCCTGTTCCTTCATATTACAGGCATTATGTCCCTGTTCCTTCATATTACAGACATGATGTCCCTGTTCCTACATATTACAGACACTATTTCCCTGTTCCATCATATTACCGGCATTATGTCCCTGTTCCTTCATATTACCGCCATTATGTCCCTGTTCCTTCATATTACAGGCATTATGTCCCTGTTCCTTCATATTACAGGCATTATGTCCCTTTTCCTTCATATTACCGGCATTATGTCCCTGTTCCTTCATATTACCTGCATTATGTCCCTGTTCCGTCATATTACAGGCATTATGTCCCTGTTCCTTCATATTACAGGCATTATTTCCCTGTTCCTTCATATTACCGGCATTATGTCCCTGTTCCTTCATATTACAGGCATTATGTCCCTGTTCCTTCATATTACTGGCATTATGTCCCTGTTCCATCATATTACCGGCATTATGTCCCTGTTCCTTCATATTACTGGCATTATGTCCCTGTTCCATCATATTACCGGCATTATGTCGCTGTTTCTGCATATTACAGGCATTATTTCCCTGTTCCTTCATCTTACATGCATTATGTCCCTGATCCTTCATATTACCGGCATTATGTCCCTGTTCCTTCATATTACTGGCATTATTTCCCTGTTCCTTCATATTACAGGCATTATGTCCCTGTTCCTTCATATTATCGGCATTATGTCGCTGTTCCTTCATATTACAGACATGATGTCCCTGTTCCTACATATTACAGACACTATTTCCCTGTTCCATCATATTACCGGCATTATGTCCCTGTTCCTTCATATTACCGGCATAAAGCGCCTGTTCCTTCATATTACAGGCATTATGTCCCTGATCCTTCATATTACCGGCATTATGTCCCTGTTCCTTCATATTACCGGCATTATATCCCTGTTCCTTCATATTACCGGCATTATTTCCCTGTTCCTTCATATCACTGGCATTATGTCCCTGTTCCTTCATATTACCGGCATTATGTCCCTGTTCCTTCATATTACCTGCATTATGTCCCTGTTCCGTCATATTACAGGCATTATGTCCCTGTTCTTTCATATTACCGGCATTATTTCCCTGTTCCTTCATATTACCGGCATTATGTCCCTGTTCCTTCATATTACAGGCATTATGTCCCTTTTCCTTCATATTACCGACATTATGTCCCTGTTCCTTCATATTACCTGCATTATGTTTCTGCTCCGTCATATTACAGGCATTATGTCCCTGTTCCTTCATATTACAGGCATTATTTCCCTGTTCCTTCATATTACCGGCATTATGTCCCTGTTCCTTCATATTACAGGTATTATGTCCCTGTTCCTTCATATTACTGGCATTATGTCCCTGTTCCATCATATTACCGGCATTATGTCCCTGTTCCTTCATATTACTGGCATTATGTCCCTGTTCCATCATATTACCGGCATTATGTCCCTGTTCCATCATATTACCGGCATTATGTCGCTGTTTCTGCATATTACAGCCATTATGTCCCTTTTCCTTCATATTACAGACATGATGTCCCTGTTCCTACATATTACAGACATTATTTCCCTGTTCCATCATATTACCGGCATTATGTCCCTGTTCCTTCATATTACAGGCATTATGTCCCTGATCCTTCATATTACCGGCATTATGTCCCTGTTCCTACATATTACAGACACTATTTCCCTGTTCCTTCATATTACCGGCATTATGTCCCTGTTCCTTCATATTACAGGCATTATGTCCCTGTTCCTTCATATTACCGGCATTATGTCCCTGTTCCTTCATATTACAGACATGATGTCCCTGTTCCTACATATTACAGACACTATTTCCCTGTTCCATCATATTACCGGCATTATGTCCCTGTTCCTTCATATTACCTGCATAAAGCGCCTGTTCCTTCATATTACAGGCATTATGTCCCTGATCCTTCATATTACCGGCATTATGTCCCTGTTCCTTCATATTAAAGGCATTATGTCCCTGTTCCATCATATTACCGGCATTATGTCCCTGTTCCTTCATATTACCGGCATTATGTCCCTGTTCCTTCATATTACAGGCATTATATGCCTGTTCCTTCATATTACCGGCATTATTTCCCTGTTCCTTCATATCACTGGCATTATGTCCCTGTTCCTTCATATTACCGGCATTATGTCCCTGTGCATTCATATTACCTGCATTATGTCCCTGTTCCGTCATATTACAGGCATTATGTCCCTGTTCCTTCATATTAGCGGCATTATGTCCCTGTTCCCTCATCTTACTGGCATTATGTCCCTGTTCCTTCATATTACCGGCATTATATCCCTGTTACTTCATATTGCAGGCCTTATGTCCCTTTTCCTTCATATTACAGGCACTATATCCCCGTTCCTTCATATTACCGGCATTATGTCCCTGTTCCTTCATATTACCGGCATTATGTCCCTGTTCCGTCATATTACAGGCATTATGTCCCTGTTCCTTCATTTTACCGGCATTATGTCCCTGTTCCTTCATATTACCGGCATTATATCCCTGTTACTTCATATTGCAGGCCTTATGTCCCTGTTCCTTCATATTACCGGCATTATGTCCCTGTTCCTTCATATTACCGGCATTATGTCCCTGTTCCGTCATATTACAGGCATTATGTCCCTGTTCCTTCATATTACCGGCATTATGTCCCTGTTCCTTCATATTACCGGCATTATGTCCCTGTTCCTTCATATTACCTGCATTATGTCCCTGTTCCATCATATTACAGGCATTATGTCCCTGTTCCTTCATATTACCTGCATTATGTCCCTGTTCCATCATATTACAGGCATTATGTCCCTGTTCCTTCATATTACCGGCATTATGTCCCTGTTCCGTCATATTACAGGCATTATGTCCCTGTTCCTTCATATTACAGCCATTATTTCCCTGTTCCTTCATATTACCGGCATTATGTCCCTGTTCCTTCATATTACAGGCATTATGTCCCTGTTCCTTCATATTACAGGCATTATGTCCCTTTTCCTTCATATTACCGGCATTATGTCCCTGTTCCTTCATATTACCTGCATTATGTCCCTGTTCCTTCATATTACAGGCATTATGTCCCTGTTCCTACATATTACAGACACTATTTCCCTGTTCCTTCATATTACCGGCATTATGTCCCTGTTCCTTCATATTACAGCCATTATGTCCCTGTTCCTTCATATTACCGGCATTATGTCCCTGTTCCTTCATATTACAGACATGATGTCCCTGTTCCTACATATTACAGACACTATTTCCCTGTTCCATCATATTACCGGCATTATGTCCCTGTTCCTTCATATTACCTGCATTATGTCCCTGTTCCGTCATATTACAGGCATTATGTCCCTGTTCCTTCATATTACAGGCATTATTTCCCTGTTCCTTCAAATTACAGGCATTATGTCCCTGTTCCTTCATATTACTGGCATTATGTCCCTGTTCCATCATATTACCGGCATTATGTCCCTGTTCCTACATATTACTGGCATTATGTCCCTGTTCCATCATATTACCGGCATTATGTCGCTGTTTCTGCATATTACAGGCATTATGTCCCTGTTCCTTCATATTACAGACATGATGTCCCTGTTCCTACATATTACAGACATTATTTCCCTGTTCCATCATATTACCGGCATTATGTCCCTGTTCCTTCATATTACCGGCATAAAGCGCCTGTTCCTTCATATTACAGGCATTATTTCCCTGTTCCTTCATCTTACATGCATTATGTCCCTGATCCTTCATATTACCGGCATTATGTCCCTGTTCCTTCATATTACTGGCATTATTTCCCTGTTCCTTCATATTACAGGCATTATGTCCCTGTTCCTTCATATTACCGGCATTATGTCGCTGTTCCTTCATATTACAGACATGATGTCCCTGTTCCTACATATTACAGACACTATTTCCCTGTTCCATCATATTACCGGCATTATGTCCCTGTTCCTTCATATTACCGGCATAAAGCGCCTGTTCCTTCATATTACAGGCATTATGTCCCTGATCCTTCATATTACCGGCATTATGTCCCTGTTCCATCATATTACCGGCATTATGTCCCTGTTCCTTCATATTACCGGCATTATATCCCTGTTCCTTCATATTACCGGCATTATGTCCCTGTTCCGTCATATTACAGGCATTATGTCCCTGTTCCTTCATATTACAGGCATTATTTCCCTGTTCCTTCATATTACAGGCATTATGTCCCTGTTCCTTCATATTACTGGCATTATGTCCCTGTTCCATCATATTACCGGCATTATGTCCCTGTTCCTTCATATTACTGGCATTATGTCCCTGTTCCATCATATTACCGGCATTATGTCGCTGTTTCTGCATATTACAGGCATTATGTCCCTGTTCCTTCATATTACAGACATGATGTCCCTGTTCCTACATATTACAGACATTATTTCCCTGTTCCATCATATTACCGGCATTATGTCCCTGTTCCTTCATATTACCGGCATAAAGCGCCTGTTCCTTCATATTACAGGCATTATTTCCCTGTTCCTTCATCTTACATGCATTATGTCCCTGATCCTTCATATTACCGGCATTATGTCCCTGTTCCTTCATATTACTGGCATTATTTCCCTGTTCCTTCATATTACAGGCATTATGTCCCTGTTCCTTCATATTACCGGCATTATGTCCCTGTTCCTTCATATTACCGGCATTATGTCGCTGTTCCTTCATATTACAGACATGATGTCCCTGTTCCTACATATTACAGACACTATTTCCCTGTTCCATCATATTACCGGCATTATGTCCCTGTTCCTTCATATTACCGGCATAAAGCGCCTGTTCCTTCATATTACAGGCATTATGTCCCTGATCCTTCATATTACCGGCATTATGTCCCTGTTCCATCATATTACCGGCATTATGTCCCTGTTCCTTCATATTACCGGCATTATATCCCTGTTCCTTCATATTACCGGCATTATTTCCCTGTTCCTTCATATCACTGGCATTATGTCCCTGTTCCTTCATATTACCGGCATTATGTCCCTGTTCCTTCATATTACCTGCATTATGTCCCTGTTCCGTCATATTACAGGCATTATGTCCCTGTTCTTTCATATTACCGGCATTATTTCCCTGTTCCTTCATATTACCGGCATTATGTCCCTGTTCCTTCATATTACAGGCATTATGTCCCTGTTCCTTCACATTACTGGCATTATGTCCCTGTTCCTTCATATTACAGGCATTATGTCCCTTTTCCTTCATATTACCGACATTATGTCCCTGTTCCTTCATATTACCTGCATTATGTCCCTGTTCCGTCATATTACAGGCATTATGTCCCTGTTCCTTCATATTACAGGCATTATTTCCCTGTTCCTTCATATTACCGGCATTATGTCCCTGTTCCTTCATATTACAGGTATTATGTCCCTGTTCCTTCATATTACTGGCATTATGTCCCTGTTCCATCATATTACCGGCATTATGTCCCTGTTCCTTCATATTACTGGCATTATGTCCCTGTTCCATCATATTACCGGCATTATGTCCCTGTTCCATCATATTACCAGCATTATGTCGCTGTTTCTGCATATTACAGCCATTATGTCCCTTTTCCTTCATATTACAGACATGATGTCCCTGTTCCTACATATTACAGACATTATTTCCCTGTTCCATCATATTACCGGCATTATGTCCCTGTTCCTTCATATTACAGGCATTATGTCCCTGATCCTTCATATGACCGGCATTATGTCCCTGTTCCTACATATTACAGACACTATTTCCCTGTTCCTTCATATTACCGGCATTATGTCCCTGTTCCTTCATATTACAGGCATTATGTCCCTGTTCCTTCATATTACCGGCATTATGTCCCTGTTCCTTCATATTACAGGCATTATGTCCCTGTTCCTTCATATTACCGTATTATGTCCCTGTTCCTTCATATTACCGGCATTATGTCCCTGTTCCTTCATATTACAGGAATGATGTCCCTGTTCCTTCATATTACAGGCATTATGTCCCTGTTCCTTCATATTACAGGCATTATGTCCCTGTTCCGTCATATTACAGGCATTATGTCCCTGTTCCTTCATATTACAGGCATTATTTCCCTGTTCCTTCATATTACCGGCATTATGTCCCTGTTCCTTCATATTACAGGCATTATGTCCCTGTTCCTTCATATTACTGGCATTATGTCCCTGTTCCATCATATTACCGGCATTATGTCCCTGTTCCTTCATATTACAGGCATTATGTCCCTGTTCCATCATATTACCGGCATTATGTCCCTGTTCCTTCATATTACAGGCATTATGTCCCTGTTCCTTCATATTACCGGCATTATGTCGCTGTTCCTTCATATTACAGGCATTATGTCCCTGTTCCTTCATATTAAAGACATGATGTCCCTGTTCCTACATATTACAGGCACTATATTCCCGTTCCTTCATATTACCGGCATTATGTCCCTGTTCCTTCATATTACCGGCATTATGTCCTTGTTCCTTCATATTATCGGCATTATGTCCCTGTTCCTTCATATTACCGGCATTATGTCCCTGTTCCTTCATATTACCGGCATAAAGCGCCTGTTCCTTCATATTACAGGCATTATGTCCCTGTTCCTTCATATTACCGGCATTATGTCCCTGTTCCTTCATATTACAGGCATTATATCCCTGTTCCTTCATATTACCGGCATTATTTCCCTGTTCCTTCATATTACTGGCCTTATGTCCCTTTTCCTTCATATTACAGGCACTATATCCCCGTTCCTTCATATTACCGGCATTATGTCCCAGTTCCTTCATATTACCGGCATTATTTCCCTGTTCATTCATATTACCGCATTATGTCCCTGTTCCTTCATATTACCGGCATTATGTCCCTGTTCCTTCATATTACAGGCATTATGTCCCTGTTCCTTCATATTACCGGCATTATGTCCCTGTTCCTTCATATTACAGGCATTATGTCCCTGTTCCCTCATCTTACTGGCATTATGTCCCTGTTCCTTCATATTACCGGCATTATATCCCTGTTACTTCATATTGCAGGCCTTATGTCCCTTTTCCTTCATATTACAGGCACTATATCCCCGTTCCTTCATATTACCGGCATTATGTCCCTGTTCCTTCATATTACCGGCATTATGTCCCTGTTCCTTCATATTACCTGCATTATGTCCCTGTTCCGTCATATTACAGGCATTATGTCCCTGTTCCTTCATATTACCGGCATTATATCCCTGTTACTTCATATTGCAGGCCTTATGTCCCTGTTCCTTCATATTACCGGCATTATGTCCCTGTTCCTTCATATTACCGGCATTATGTCCCTGTTCCGTCATATTACAGGCATTATGTCCCTGTTCCTTCATATTACCGGCATTATGTCCCTGTTCCTTCATATTACCGGCATTATGTCCCTGTTCCTTCATATTACCTGCATTATGTCCCTGTTCCATCATATTACAGGCATTATGTCCCTGTTCCTTCATATTACCTGCATTATGTCCCTGTTCCATCATATTACAGGCATTATGTCCCTGTTCCTTCATATTACCGGCATTATGTCCCTGTTCCGTCATATTACAGGCATTATGTCCCTGTTCCTTCATATTACAGCCATTATTTCCCTGTTCCTTCATATTACCGGCATTATGTCCCTGTTCCTTCATATTACAGGCATTATGTCCCTGTTCCTTCATATTACAGGCATTATGTCCCTTTTCCTTCATATTACCGGCATTATGTCCCTGTTCCTTCATATTACCTGCATTATGTCCCTGTTCCTTCATATTACAGGCATTATGTCCCTGTTCCTACATATTACAGACACTATTTCCCTGTTCCTTCATATTACCGGCATTATGTCCCTGTTCCTTCATATTACAGCCATTATGTCCCTGTTCCTTCATATTACCGGCATTATGTCCCTGTTCCTTCATATTACAGACATGATGTCCCTGTTCCTACATATTACAGACACTATTTCCCTGTTCCATCATATTACCGGCATTATGTCCCTGTTCCTTCATATTACCTGCATTATGTCCCTGTTCCGTCATATTACAGGCATTATGTCCCTGTTCCTTCATATTACAGGCATTATTTCCCTGTTCCTTCAAATTACAGGCATTATGTCCCTGTTCCTTCATATTACTGGCATTATGTCCCTGTTCCATCATATTACCGGCATTATGTCCCTGTTCCTACATATTACTGGCATTATGTCCCTGTTCCATCATATTACCGGCATTATGTCGCTGTTTCTGCATATTACAGGCATTATGTCCCTGTTCCTTCATATTACAGACATGATGTCCCTGTTCCTACATATTACAGACATTATTTCCCTGTTCCATCATATTACCGGCATTATGTCCCTGTTCCTTCATATTACCGGCATAAAGCGCCTGTTCCTTCATATTACAGGCATTATTTCCCTGTTCCTTCATCTTACATGCATTATGTCCCTGATCCTTCATATTACCGGCATTATGTCCCTGTTCCTTCATATTACTGGCATTATTTCCCTGTTCCTTCATATTACAGGCATTATGTCCCTGTTCCTTCATATTACCGGCATTATGTCGCTGTTCCTTCATATTACAGACATGATGTCCCTGTTCCTACATATTACAGACACTATTTCCCTGTTCCATCATATTACCGGCATTATGTCCCTGTTCCTTCATATTACCGGCATAAAGCGCCTGTTCCTTCATATTACAGGCATTATGTCCCTGATCCTTCATATTACCGGCATTATGTCCCTGTTCCATCATATTACCGGCATTATGTCCCTGTTCCTTCATATTACCGGCATTATATCCCTGTTCCTTCATATTACCGGCATTATGTCCCTGTTCCGTCATATTACAGGCATTATGTCCCTGTTCCTTCATATTACAGGCATTATTTCCCTGTTCCTTCATATTACAGGCATTATGTCCCTGTTCCTTCATATTACTGGCATTATGTCCCTGTTCCATCATATTACCGGCATTATGTCCCTGTTCCTTCATATTACTGGCATTATGTCCCTGTTCCATCATATTACCGGCATTATGTCGCTGTTTCTGCATATTACAGGCATTATGTCCCTGTTCCTTCATATTACAGACATGATGTCCCTGTTCCTACATATTACAGACATTATTTCCCTGTTCCATCATATTACCGGCATTATGTCCCTGTTCCTTCATATTACCGGCATAAAGCGCCTGTTCCTTCATATTACAGGCATTATTTCCCTGTTCCTTCATCTTACATGCATTATGTCCCTGATCCTTCATATTACCGGCATTATGTCCCTGTTCCTTCATATTACTGGCATTATTTCCCTGTTCCTTCATATTACAGGCATTATGTCCCTGTTCCTTCATATTACCGGCATTATGTCCCTGTTCCTTCATATTACCGGCATTATGTCGCTGTTCCTTCATATTACAGACATGATGTCCCTGTTCCTACATATTACAGACACTATTTCCCTGTTCCATCATATTACCGGCATTATGTCCCTGTTCCTTCATATTACCGGCATAAAGCGCCTGTT
>NW_027462270.1:0-43012 GCF_050947455.1 Rhinoderma darwinii
AGTTATTCACAGAAACATGGTTCTGAACATGCTGCCAATTGCTCGACTGGGAAACATGCAGAGAAGTCCAAGATAGTGTTTTTTAGACTGGCTGCCACGAGCTGAATCGAATGCAGCCAAGAGCGAGCGTCTAGGACTTACGGTTCAGGAGTTATTCACAGAAACATGGTTCTTTTACTGCCAGCCGCGAAAGCGAAAATAACCAAGATCGAGCGTCTAGGATTTACTTGTCAATAACTCGCTTGGGAAACATCCAGAGAAGTCAAACACAGTGCTCCTATACTAATTGCCAGGCGCTGAGACGAATGCCGCCAAGATCGAGCGTCTAGGACTTACGGTTAAGGAATTAGCCTCAGAAACATGGTTCTGAACATGCTGCCAATTGCTCGCCTGGGAAACATGCAGAGAAGTCCAAGATAGTGTTTTTTAGACTGGCTGCCACGAGCTGAATCGAATGCAGCCAAGAGCGAGCGTCTAGGACTTACGGTTCAGGAGTTATTCACAGAAACATGGTTCTGAACATGCTGCCAATTGCTCGCCTGGGAAACATGCAGAGAAGTCCAAGATAGTGTTTTTTAGACTGGCTGCCACGAGCTGAATCGAATGCAGCCAAGAGCGAGCGTCTAGGACTTACGGTTCAGGAGTTATTCACAGAAACATGGTTCTGAACATGCTGCCAATTGCTCGACTGGGAAACATGCAGAGAAGTCCAAGATAGTGTTTTTTAGACTGGCTGCCACGAGCTGAATCGAATGCAGCCAAGAGCGAGCGTCTAGGACTTACGGTTCAGGAGTTATTCACAGAAACATGGTTCTTTTACTGCCAGCCGCGAAAGCGAAAATAACCAAGATCGAGCGTCTAGGATTTACTTGTCAATAACTCGCCTGGGAAACATCCAGAGAAGTCAAACACAGTGCTCCTATACTAATTGCCAGGCGCTGAGACGAATGCCGCCAAGATCGAGCGTCTAGGACTTACGGTTAAGGAATTAGCCTCAGAAACATGGTTCTGAACATGCTGCCAATTGCTCGCCTGGGAAACATGCAGAGAAGTCCAAGATAGTGTTTTTTAGACTGGCTGCCACGAGCTGAATCGAATGCAGCCAAGAGCGAGCGTCTAGGACTTACGGTTCAGGAGTTATTCACAGAAACATGGTTCTGAACATGCTGCCAATTGCTCGCCTGGGAAACATGCAGAGAAGTCCAAGATAGTGTTTTTTAGACTGGCTGCCACGAGCTGAATCGAATGCAGCCAAGAGCGAGCGTCTAGGACTTACGGTTCAGGAGTTATTCACAGAAACATGGTTCTGAACATGCTGCCAATTGCTCGCCTGGGAAACATGCAGAGAAGTCCAAGATAGTGTTTTTTAGACTGGCTGCCACGAGCTGAATCGAATGCAGCCAAGAGCGAGCGTCTAGGACTTACGGTTCAGGAGTTATTCACAGAAACATGGTTCTGAACATGCTGCCAATTGCTCGCCTGGGAAACATGCAGAGAAGTCCAAGATAGTGTTTTTTAGACTGGCTGCCACGAGCTGAATCGAATGCAGCCAAGAGCGAGCGTCTAGGACTTACGGTTCAGGAGTTATTCACAGAAACATGGTTCTGAACATGCTGCCAATTGCTCGCCTGGGAAACATGCAGAGAAGTCCAAGATAGTGTTTTTTAGACTGGCTGCCACGAGCTGAATCGAATGCAGCCAAGAGCGAGCGTCTAGGACTTACGGTTCAGGAGTTATTCACAGAAACATGGTTCTTTTACTGCCAGCCGCGAAAGCGAAAATAACCAAGATCGAGCGTCTAGGATTTACTTGTCAATAACTCGCCTGGGAAACATCCAGAGAAGTCAAACACAGTGCTCCTATACTAATTGCCAGGCGCTGAGACGAATGCCGCCAAGATCGAGCGTCTAGGACTTACGGTTAAGGAATTAGCCTCAGAAACATGGTTCTGAACATGCTGCCAATTGCTCGCCTGGGAAACATGCAGAGAAGTCCAAGATAGTGTTTTTTAGACTGGCTGCCACGAGCTGAATCGAATGCAGCCAAGAGCGAGCGTCTAGGACTTACGGTTCAGGAGTTATTCACAGAAACATGGTTCTGAACATGCTGCCAATTGCTCGCCTGGGAAACATGCAGAGAAGTCCAAGATAGTGTTTTTTAGACTGGCTGCCACGAGCTGAATCGAATGCAGCCAAGAGCGAGCGTCTAGGACTTACGGTTCAGGAGTTATTCACAGAAACATGGTTCTGAACATGCTGCCAATTGCTCGCCTGGGAAACATGCAGAGAAGTCCAAGATAGTGTTTTTTAGACTGGCTGCCACGAGCTGAATCGAATGCAGCCAAGAGCGAGCGTCTAGGACTTACGGTTCAGGAGTTATTCACAGAAACATGGTTCTTTTACTGCCAGCCGCGAAAGCGAAAATAACCAAGATCGAGCGTCTAGGATTTACTTGTCAATAACTCGCCTGGGAAACATCCAGAGAAGTCAAACACAGTGCTCCTATACTAATTGCCAGGCGCTGAGACGAATGCCGCCAAGATCGAGCGTCTAGGACTTACGGTTAAGGAATTAGCCTCAGAAACATGGTTCTGAACATGCTGCCAATTGCTCGCCTGGGAAACATGCAGAGAAGTCCAAGATAGTGTTTTTTAGACTGGCTGCCACGAGCTGAATCGAATGCAGCCAAGAGCGAGCGTCTAGGACTTACGGTTCAGGAGTTATTCACAGAAACATGGTTCTTTTACTGCCAGCCGCGAAAGCGAAAATAACCAAGATCGAGCGTCTAGGATTTACTTGTCAATAACTCGCCTGGGAAACATCCAGAGAAGTCAAACACAGTGCTCCTATACTAATTGCCAGGCGCTGAGACGAATGCCGCCAAGATCGAGCGTCTAGGACTTACGGTTCAAGAATTAGCTTTAGAAACATTTCCCTTAGGAACATGCAGAGAAGTCCAAGATAGTGTTTTTTAGACTGGCTGCCACGAGCTGAATCGAATGCAGCCAAGAGCGAGCGTCTGTGACTTACGGTTCAGGAGTTATTCACAGAAACATGGTTCTGAACATGCTGCCAATTGCTCGCCTGGGAAACATGCAGAGAAGTCCAAGATAGTGTTTTTTAGACTGGCTGCCACGAGCTGAATCGAATGCAGCCAAGAGCGAGCGTCTAGGACTTACGGTTCAGGAGTTATTCACAGAAACATGGTTCTGAACATGCTGCCAATTGCTCGCCTGGGAAACATGCAGAGAAGTCCAAGATAGTGTTTTTTAGACTGGCTGCCACGAGCTGAATCGAATGCAGCCAAGAGCGAGCGTCTAGGACTTACGGTTCAGGAGTTATTCACAGAAACATGGTTCTGAACATGCTGCCAATTGCTCGCCTGGGAAACATGCAGAGAAGTCCAAGATAGTGTTTTTTAGACTGGCTGCCACGAGCTGAATCGAATGCAGCCAAGAGCGAGCGTCTAGGACTTACGGTTCAGGAGTTATTCACAGAAACATGGTTCTGAACATGCTGCCAATTGCTCGCCTGGGAAACATGCAGAGAAGTCCAAGATAGTGTTTTTTAGACTGGCTGCCACGAGCTGAATCGAATGCAGCCAAGAGCGAGCGTCTAGGACTTACGGTTCAGGAGTTATTCACAGAAACATGGTTCTTTTACTGCCAGCCGCGAAAGCGAAAATAACCAAGATCGAGCGTCTAGGATTTACTTGTCAATAACTCGCCTGGGAAACATCCAGAGAAGTCAAACACAGTGATCCTATACTAATTGCCAGGCGCTGAGACGAATGCCGCCAAGATCGAGCGTCTAGGACTTACGGTTAAGGAATTAGCCTCAGAAACATGGTTCTGAACATGCTGCCAATTGCTCGCCTGGGAAACATGCAGAGAAGTCCAAGATAGTGTTTTTTAGACTGGCTGCCACGAGCTGAATCGAATGCAGCCAAGAGCGAGCGTCTAGGACTTACGGTTCAGGAGTTATTCACAGAAACATGGTTCTGAACATGCTGCCAATTGCTCGCCTGGGAAACATGCAGAGAAGTCCAAGATAGTGTTTTTTAGACTGGCTGCCACGAGCTGAATCGAATGCAGCCAAGAGCGAGCGTCTAGGACTTACGGTTCAGGAGTTATTCACAGAAACATGGTTCTGAACATGCTGCCAATTGCTCGCCTGGGAAACATGCAGAGAAGTCCAAGATAGTGTTTTTTAGACTGGCTGCCACGAGCTGAATCGAATGCAGCCAAGAGCGAGCGTCTAGGACTTACGGTTCAGGAGTTATTCACAGAAACATGGTTCTTTTACTGCCAGCCGCGAAAGCGAAAATAACCAAGATCGAGCGTCTAGGATTTACTTGTCAATAACTCGCCTGGGAAACATCCAGAGAAGTCAAACACAGTGCTCCTATACTAATTGCCAGGCGCTGAGACGAATGCCGCCAAGATCGAGCGTCTAGGACTTACGGTTAAGGAATTAGCCTCAGAAACATGGTTCTGAACATGCTGCCAATTGCTCGCCTGGGAAACATGCAGAGAAGTCCAAGATAGTGTTTTTTAGACTGGCTGCCACGAGCTGAATCGAATGCAGCCAAGAGCGAGCGTCTAGGACTTACGGTTCAGGAGTTATTCACAGAAACATGGTTCTTTTACTGCCAGCCGCGAAAGCGAAAATAACCAAGATCGAGCGTCTAGGATTTACTTGTCAATAACTCGCCTGGGAAACATCCAGAGAAGTCAAACACAGTGCTCCTTTACTAATTGCCAGGCGCTGAGACGAATGCCGCCAAGATCGAGCGTCTAGGACTTACGGTTCAAGAATTAGCTTTAGAAACATTTCCCTTAGGAACATGCAGAGAAGTCCAAGATAGTGTTTTTTAGACTGGCTGCCACGAGCTGAATCGAATGCAGCCAAGAGCGAGCGTCTGTGACTTACGGTTCAGGAGTTATTCACAGAAACATGGTTCTGAACATGCTGCCAATTGCTTGCCTGGGAAACATGCAGAGAAGTCCAAGATAGTGTTTTTTAGACTGGCTGCCACGAGCTGAATCGAATGCAGCCAAGAGCGAGCGTCTAGGACTTACGGTTCAGGAGTTATTCACAGAAACATGGTTCTGAACATGCTGCCAATTGCTCGCCTGGGAAACATGCAGAGAAGTCCAAGATAGTGTTTTTTAGACTGGCTGCCACGAGCTGAATCGAATGCAGCCAAGAGCGAGCGTCTAGGACTTACGGTTCAGGAGTTATTCACAGAAACATGGTTCTGAACATGCTGCCAATTGCTCGCCTGGGAAACATGCAGAGAAGTCCAAGATAGTGTTTTTTAGACTGGCTGCCACGAGCTGAATCGAATGCAGCCAAGAGCGAGCGTCTAGGACTTACGGTTCAGGAGTTATTCACAGAAACATGGTTCTGAACATGCTGCCAATTGCTCGCCTGGGAAACATGCAGAGAAGTCCAAGATAGTGTTTTTTAGACTGGCTGCCACGAGCTGAATCGAATGCAGCCAAGAGCGAGCATCTAGGACTTACGGTTCAGGAGTTATTCACAGAAACATGGTTCTTTTACTGCCAGCCGCGAAAGCGAAAATAACCAAGATCGAGCGTCTAGGATTTACTTGTCAATAACTCGCCTGGGAAACATCCAGAGAAGTCAAACACAGTGCTCCTATACTAATTGCCAGGCGCTGAGACGAATGCCGCCAAGATCGAGCGTCTAGGACTTACGGTTAAGGAATTAGCCTCAGAAACATGGTTCTGAACATGCTGCCAATTGCTCGCCAGGGAAACATGCAGAGAAGTCCAAGATAGTGTTTTTTAGACTGGCTGCCACGAGCTGAATCGAATGCAGCCAAGAGCGAGCGTCTAGGACTTACGGTTCAGGAGTTATTCACAGAAACATGGTTCTGAACATGCTGCCAATTGCTCGCCTGGGAAACATGCAGAGAAGTCCAAGATAGTGTTTTTTAGACTGGCTGCCACGAGCTGAATCGAATGCAGCCAAGAGCGAGCGTCTGTGACTTACGGTTCAGGAGTTATTCACAGAAACATGGTTCTGAACATGCTGCCAATTGCTCGACTGGGAAACATGCAGAGAAGTCCAAGATAGTGTTTTTTAGACTGGCTGCCACGAGCTGAATCGAATGCAGCCAAGAGCGAGCGTCTAGGACTTACGGTTCAGGAGTTATTCACAGAAACATGGTTCTTTTACTGCCAGCCGCGAAAGCGAAAATAACCAAGATCGAGCGTCTAGGATTTACTTGTCAATAACTCGCCTGGGAAACATCCAGAGAAGTCAAACACAGTGCTCCTATACTAATTGCCAGGCGCTGAGACGAATGCCGCCAAGATCGAGCGTCTAGGACTTACGGTTAAGGAATTAGCCTCAGAAACATGGTTCTGAACATGCTGCCAATTGCTCGCCTGGGAAACATGCAGAGAAGTCCAAGATAGTGTTTTTTAGACTGGCTGCCACGAGCTGAATCGAATGCAGCCAAGAGCGAGCGTCTAGGACTTACGGTTCAGGAGTTATTCACAGAAACATGGTTCTGAACATGCTGCCAATTGCTCGCCTGGGAAACATACAGAGAAGTCCAAGATAGTGTTTTTTAGACTGGCTGCCACGAGCTGAATCGAATGCAGCCAAGAGCGAGCGTCTAGGACTTACGGTTCAGGAGTTATTCACAGAAACATGGTTCTGAACATGCTGCCAATTGCTCGCCTGGGAAACATGCAGAGAAGTCCAAGATAGTGTTTTTTAGACTGGCTGCCACGAGCTGAATCGAATGCAGCCAAGAGCGAGCGTCTAGGACTTACGGTTCAGGAGTTATTCACAGAAACATGGTTCTTTTACTGCCAGCCGCGAAAGCGAAAATAACCAAGATCGAGCGTCTAGGATTTACTTGTCAATAACTCGCCTGGGAAACATCCAGAGAAGTCAAACACAGTGCTCCTATACTAATTGCCAGGCGTTGAGACGAATGCCGCCAAGATCGAGCGTCTAGGACTTACGGTTCAAGAATTAGCTTTAGAAACATTTCCCTTAGGAACATGCAGAGAAGTCCAAGATAGTGTTTTTTAGACTGGCTGCCACGAGCTGAATCGAATGCAGCCAAGAGCGAGCGTCTGTGACTTACGGTTCAGGAGTTATTCACAGAAACATGGTTCTGAACATGCTGCCAATTGCTCGCCTGGGAAACATGCAGAGAAGTCCAAGATAGTGTTTTTTAGACTGGCTGCCACGAGCTGAATCGAATGCAGCCAAGAGCGAGCGTCTGTGACTTACGGTTCTGGAGTTATTCACAGAAACATGGTTCTGAACATGCTGCCAATTGCTCGACTGGGAAACATGCAGAGAAGTCCAAGATAGTGTTTTTTAGACTGGCTGCCACGAGCTGAATCGAATGCAGCCAAGAGCGAGCGTCTAGGACTTACGGTTCAGGAGTTATTCACAGAAACATGGTTCTTTTACTGCCAGCCGCGAAAGCGAAAATAACCAAGATCGAGCGTCTAGGATTTACTTGTCAATAACTCGCCTGGGAAACATCCAGAGAAGTCAAACACAGTGCTCCTATACTAATTGCCAGGCGCTGAGACGAATGCCGCCAAGATCGAGCGTCTAGGACTTACGGTTCAAGAATTAGCTTTAGAAACATTTCCCTTAGGAACATGCAGAGAAGTCCAAGATAGTGTTTTTTAGACTGGCTGCCACGAGCTGAATCGAATGCAGCCAAGAGCGAGCGTCTGTGACTTACGGTTCAGGAGTTATTCACAGAAACATGGTTCTGAACATGCTGCCAATTGCTCGCCTGGGAAACATGCAGAGAAGTCCAAGATAGTGTTTTTTAGACTGGCTGCCACGAGCTGAATCGAATGCAGCCAAGAGCGAGCGTCTAGGACTTACGGTTCAGGAGTTATTCACAGAAACATGGTTCTGAACATGCTGCCAATTGCTCGCCTGGGAAACATGCAGAGAAGTCCAAGATAGTGTTTTTTAGACTGGCTGCCACGAGCTGAATCGAATGCAGCCAAGAGCGAGCGTCTAGGACTTACGGTTCAGGAGTTATTCACAGAAACATGGTTCTGAACATGCTGCCAATTGCTCGCCTGGGAAACATGCAGAGAAGTCCAAGATAGTGTTTTTTAGACTGGCTGCCACGAGCTGAATCGAATGCAGCCAAGAGCGAGCGTCTAGGACTTACGGTTCAGGAGTTATTCACAGAAACATGGTTCTGAACATGCTGCCAATTGCTCGCCTGGGAAACATGCAGAGAAGTCCAAGATAGTGTTTTTTAGACTGGCTGCCACGAGCTGAATCGAATGCAGCCAAGAGCGAGCGTCTAGGACTTACGGTTCAGGAGTTATTCACAGAAACATGGTTCTGAACATGCTGCCAATTGCTCGCCTGGGAAACATGCAGAGAAGTCCAAGATAGTGTTTTTTAGACTGGCTGCCACGAGCTGAATCGAATGCAGCCAAGAGCGAGCGTCTAGGACTTACGGTTCAGGAGTTATTCACAGAAACATGGTTCTTTTACTGCCAGCCGCGAAAGCGAAAATAACCAAGATCGAGCGTCTAGGATTTACTTGTCAATAACTCGCCTGGGAAACATCCAGAGAAGTCAAACACAGTGCTCCTATACTAATTGCCAGGCGCTGAGACGAATGCCGCCAAGATCGAGCGTCTAGGACTTACGGTTAAGGAATTAGCCTCAGAAACATGGTTCTGAACATGCTGCCAATTGCTCGCCTGGGAAACATGCAGAGAAGTCCAAGATAGTGTTTTTTAGACTGGCTGCCACGAGCTGAATCGAATGCAGCCAAGAGCGAGCGTCTAGGACTTACGGTTCAGGAGTTATTCACAGAAACATGGTTCTGAACATGCTGCCAATTGCTCGCCTGGGAAACATGCAGAGAAGTCCAAGATAGTGTTTTTTAGACTGGCTGCCACGAGCTGAATCGAATGCAGCCAAGAGCGAGCGTCTGTGACTTACGGTTCAGGAGTTATTCACAGAAACATGGTTCTGAACATGCTGCCAATTGCTCGACTGGGAAACATGCAGAGAAGTCCAAGATAGTGTTTTTTAGACTGGCTGCCACGAGCTGAATCGAATGCAGCCAAGAGCGAGCGTCTAGGACTTACGGTTCAGGAGTTATTCACAGAAACATGGTTCTTTTACTGCCAGCCGCGAAAGCGAAAATAACCAAGATCGAGCGTCTAGGATTTACTTGTCAATAACTCGCCTGGGAAACATCCAGAGAAGTCAAACACAGTGCTCCTATACTAATTGCCAGGCGCTGAGACGAATGCCGCCAAGATCGAGCGTCTAGGACTTACGGTTAAGGAATTAGCCTCAGAAACATGGTTCTGAACATGCTGCCAATTGCTCGCCTGGGAAACATGCAGAGAAGTCCAAGATAGTGTTTTTTAGACTGGCTGCCACGAGCTGAATCGAATGCAGCCAAGAGCGAGCGTCTAGGACTTACGGTTCAGGAGTTATTCACAGAAACATGGTTCTGAACATGCTGCCAATTGCTCGCCTGGGAAACATGCAGAGAAGTCCAAGATAGTGTTTTTTAGACTGGCTGCCACGAGCTGAATCGAATGCAGCCAAGAGCGAGCGTCTAGGACTTACGGTTCAGGAGTTATTCACAGAAACATGGTTCTGAACATGCTGCCAATTGCTCGGCTGGGAAACATGCAGAGAAGTCCAAGATAGTGTTTTTTAGACTGGCTGCCACGAGCTGAATCGAATGCAGCCAAGAGCGAGCGTCTAGGACTTACGGTTCAGGAGTTATTCACAGAAACATGGTTCTGAACATGCTGCCAATTGCTCGCCTGGGAAACATGCAGAGAAGTCCAAGATAGTGTTTTTTAGACTGGCTGCCACGAGCTGAATCGAATGCAGCCAAGAGCGAGCGTCTAGGACTTACGGTTCAGGAGTTATTCACAGAAACATGGTTCTTTTACTGCCAGCCGCGAAAGCGAAAGTAACCAAGATCGAGCGTCTAGGATTTACTTGTCAATAACTCGCCTGGGAAACATCCAGAGAAGTCAAACACAGTGCTCCTATACTAATTGCCAGGCGCTGAGACGAATGCCGCCAAGATCGAGCGTCTAGGACTTACGGTTAAGGAATTAGCCTCAGAAACATGGTTCTGAACATGCTGCCAATTGCTCGCCTGGGAAACATGCAGAGAAGTCCAAGATAGTGTTTTTTAGACTGGCTGCCACGAGCTGAATCGAATGCAGCCAAGAGCGAGCGTCTAGGACTTACGGTTCAGGAGTTATTCACAGAAACATGGTTCTGAACATGCTGCCAATTGCTCGCCTGGGAAACATGCAGAGAAGTCCAAGATAGTGTTTTTTAGACTGGCTGCCACGAGCTGAATCGAATGCAGCCAAGAGCGAGCGTCTAGGACTTACGGTTCAGGAGTTATTCACAGAAACATGGTTCTTTTACTGCCAGCCGCGAAAGCGAAAATAACCAAGATCGAGCGTCTAGGATTTACTTGTCAATAACTCGCCTGGGAAACATCCAGAGAAGTCAAACACAGTGCTCCTATACTAATTGCCAGGCGCTGAGACGAATGCCGCCAAGATCGAGCGTCTAGGACTTACGGTTCAAGAATTAGCTTTAGAAACATTTCCCTTAGGAACATGCAGAGAAGTCCAAGATAGTGTTTTTTAGACTGGCTGCCACGAGCTGAATCGAATGCAGCCAAGAGCGAGCGTCTGTGACTTACGGTTCAGGAGTTATTCACAGAAACATGGTTCTGAACATGCTGCCAATTGCTCGCCTGGGAAACATGCAGAGAAGTCCAAGATAGTGTTTTTTAGACTGGCTGCCACGAGCTGAATCGAATGCAGCCAAGAGCGAGCGTCTAGGACTTACGGTTCAGGAGTTATTCACAGAAACATGGTTCTGAACATGCTGCCAATTGCTCGCCTGGGAAACATGCAGAGAAGTCCAAGATAGTGTTTTTTAGACTGGCTGCCACGAGCTGAATCGAATGCAGCCAAGAGCGAGCGTCTAGGACTTACGGTTCAGGAGTTATTCACAGAAACATGGTTCTTTTACTGCCAGCCGCGAAAGCGAAAATAACCAAGATCGAGCGTCTAGGATTTACTTGTCAATAACTCGCCTGGGAAACATCCAGAGAAGTCAAACACAGTGCTCCTATACTAATTGCCAGGCGCTGAGACGAATGCCGCCAAGATCGAGCGTCTAGGACTTACGGTTAAGGAATTAGCCTCAGAAACATGGTTCTGAACATGCTGCCAATTGCTCGCCTGGGAAACATGCAGAGAAGTCCAAGATAGTGTTTTTTAGACTGGCTGCCACGAGCTGAATCGAATGCAGCCAAGAGCGAGCGTCTAGGACTTACGGTTCAGGAGTTATTCACAGAAACATGGTTCTGAACATGCTGCCAATTGCTCGCCTGGGAAACATGCAGAGAAGTCCAAGATAGTGTTTTTTAGACTGGCTGCCACGAGCTGAATCGAATGCAGCCAAGAGCGAGCGTCTAGGACTTACGGTTCAGGAGTTATTCACAGAAACATGGTTCTTTTACTGCCAGCCGCGAAAGCGAAAATAACCAAGATCGAGCGTCTAGGATTTACTTGTCAATAACTCGCCTGGGAAACATCCAGAGAAGTCAAACACAGTGCTCCTATACTAATTGCCAGGCGCTGAGACGAATGCCGCCAAGATCGAGCGTCTAGGACTTACGGTTAAGGAATTAGCCTCAGAAACATGGTTCTGAACATGCTGCCAATTGCTCGCCTGGGAAACATGCAGAGAAGTCCAAGATAGTGTTTTTTAGACTGGCTGCCACGAGCTGAATCGAATGCAGCCAAGAGCGAGCGTCTAGGACTTACGGTTCAGGAGTTATTCACAGAAACATGGTTCTGAACATGCTGCCAATTGCTCGCCTGGGAAACATGCAGAGAAGTCCAAGATAGTGTTTTTTAGACTGGCTGCCACGAGCTGAATCGAATGCAGCCAAGAGCGAGCGTCTAGGACTTACGGTTCAGGAGTTATTCACAGAAACATGGTTCTGAACATGCTGCCAATTGCTCGCCTGGGAAACATGCAGAGAAGTCCAAGATAGTGTTTTTTAGACTGGCTGCCACGAGCTGAATCGAATGCAGCCAAGAGCGAGCGTCTAGGACTTACGGTTCAGGAGATATTCACAGAAACATGGTTCTGAACATGCTGCCAATTGCTCGCCTGGGAAACATGCAGAGAAGTCCAAGATAGTGTTTTTTAGACTGGCTGCCACGAGCTGAATCGAATGCAGCCAAGAGCGAGCGTCTAGGACTTACGGTTCAGGAGTTATTCACAGAAACATGGTTCTGAACATGCTGCCAATTGCTCGCCTGGGAAACATGCAGAGAAGTCCAAGATAGTGTTTTTTAGACTGGCTGCCACGAGCTGAATCGAATGCAGCCAAGAGCGAGCGTCTGTGACTTACGGTTCAGGAGTTATTCACAGAAACATGGTTCTGAACATGCTGCCAATTGCTCGACTGGGAAACATGCAGAGAAGTCCAAGATAGTGTTTTTTAGACTGGCTGCCACGAGCTGAATCGAATGCAGCCAAGAGCGAGCGTCTAGGACTTACGGTTCAGGAGTTATTCACAGAAACATGGTTCTTTTACTGCCAGCCGCGAAAGCGAAAATAACCAAGATCGAGCGTCTAGGATTTACTTGTCAATAACTCGCCTGGGAAACATCCAGAGAAGTCAAACACAGTGCTCCTATACTAATTGCCAGGCGCTGAGACGAATGCCGCCAAGATCGAGCGTCTAGGACTTACGGTTAAGGAATTAGCCTCAGAAACATGGTTCTGAACATGCTGCCAATTGCTCGCCTGGGAAACATGCAGAGAAGTCCAAGATAGTGTTTTTTAGACTGGCTGCCACGAGCTGAATCGAATGCAGCCAAGAGCGAGCGTCTAGGACTTACGGTTCAGGAGTTATTCACAGAAACATGGTTCTGAACATGCTGCCAATTGCTCGCCTGGGAAACATGCAGAGAAGTCCAAGATAGTGTTTTTTAGACTGGCTGCCACGAGCTGAATCGAATGCAGCCAAGAGCGAGCGTCTAGGACTTACGGTTCAGGAGTTATTCACAGAAACATGGTTCTTTTACTGCCAGCCGCGAAAGCGAAAATAACCAAGATCGAGCGTCTAGGATTTACTTGTCAATAACTCGCCTGGGAAACATCCAGAGAAGTCAAACACAGTGCTCCTATACTAATTGCCAGGCGCTGAGACGAATGCCGCCAAGATCGAGCGTCTAGGACTTACGGTTCAAGAATTAGCTTTAGAAACATTTCCCTTAGGAACATGCAGAGAAGTCCAAGATAGTGTTTTTTAGACTGGCTGCCACGAGCTGAATCGAATGCAGCCAAGAGCGAGCGTCTGTGACTTACGGTTCAGGAGTTATTCACAGAAACATGGTTCTGAACATGCTGCCAATTGCTCGCCTGGGAAACATGCAGAGAAGTCCAAGATAGTGTTTTTTAGACTGGCTGCCACGAGCTGAATCGAATGCAGCCAAGAGCGAGCGTCTAGGACTTACGGTTCAGGAGTTATTCACAGAAACATGGTTCTTTTACTGCCAGCCGCGAAAGCGAAAATAACCAAGATCGAGCGTCTAGGATTTACTTGTCAATAACTCGCCTGGGAAACATCCAGAGAAGTCAAACACAGTGCTCCTATACTAATTGCCAGGCGCTGAGACGAATGCCGCCAAGATCGAGCGTCTAGGACTTACGGTTAAGGAATTAGCCTCAGAAACATGGTTCTGAACATGCTGCCAATTGCTCGCCTGGGAAACATGCAGAGAAGTCCAAGATAGTGTTTTTTAGACTGGCTGCCACGAGCTGAATCGAATGCAGCCAAGAGCGAGCGTCTAGGACTTACGGTTCAGGAGTTATTCACAGAAACATGGTTCTGAACATGCTGCCAATTGCTCGCCTGGGAAACATGCAGAGAAGTCCAAGATAGTGTTTTTTAGACTGGCTGCCACGAGCTGAATCGAATGCAGCCAAGAGCGAGCGTCTGTGACTTACGGTTCAGGAGTTATTCACAGAAACATGGTTCTGAACATGCTGCCAATTGCTCGACTGGGAAACATGCAGAGAAGTCCAAGATAGTGTTTTTTAGACTGGCTGCCACGAGCTGAATCGAATGCAGCCAAGAGCGAGCGTCTAGGACTTACGGTTCAGGAGTTATTCACAGAAACATGGTTCTTTTACTGCCAGCCGCGAAAGCGAAAATAACCAAGATCGAGCGTCTAGGATTTACTTGTCAATAACTCGCCTGGGAAACATCCAGAGAAGTCAAACACAGTGCTCCTATACTAATTGCCAGGCGCTGAGACGAATGCCGCCAAGATCGAGCGTCTAGGACTTACGGTTAAGGAATTAGCCTCAGAAACATGGTTCTGAACATGCTGCCAATTGCTCGCCTGGGAAACATGCAGAGAAGTCCAAGATAGTGTTTTTTAGACTGGCTGCCACGAGCTGAATCGAATGCAGCCAAGAGCGAGCGTCTAGGACTTACGGTTCAGGAGTTATTCACAGAAACATGGTTCTGAACATGCTGCCAATTGCTCGCCTGGGAAACATGCAGAGAAGTCCAAGATAGTGTTTTTTAGACTGGCTGCCACGAGCTGAATCGAATGCAGCCAAGAGCGAGCGTCTAGGACTTACGGTTCAGGAGTTATTCACAGAAACATGGTTCTTTTACTGCCAGCCGCGAAAGCGAAAATAACCAAGATCGAGCGTCTAGGATTTACTTGTCAATAACTCGCCTGGGAAACATCCAGAGAAGTCAAACACAGTGCTCCTATACTAATTGCCAGGCGCTGAGACGAATGCCGCCAAGATCGAGCGTCTAGGACTTACGGTTCAAGAATTAGCTTTAGAAACATTTCCCTTAGGAACATGCAGAGAAGTCCAAGATAGTGTTTTTTAGACTGGCTGCCACGAGCTGAATCGAATGCAGCCAAGAGCGAGCGTCTGTGACTTACGGTTCAGGAGTTATTCACAGAAACATGGTTCTGAACATGCTGCCAATTGCTCGCCTGGGAAACATGCAGAGAAGTCCAAGATAGTGTTTTTTAGACTGGCTGCCACGAGCTGAATCGAATGCAGCCAAGAGCGAGCGTCTAGGACTTACGGTTCAGGAGTTATTCACAGAAACATGGTTCTGAACATGCTGCCAATTGCTCGCCTGGGAAACATGCAGAGAAGTCCAAGATAGTGTTTTTTAGACTGGCTGCCACGAGCTGAATCGAATGCAGCCAAGAGCGAGCGTCTAGGACTTACGGTTCAGGAGTTATTCACAGAAACATGGTTCTTTTACTGCCAGCCGCGAAAGCGAAAATAACCAAGATCGAGCGTCTAGGATTTACTTGTCAATAACTCGCCTGGGAAACATCCAGAGAAGTCAAACACAGTGCTCCTATACTAATTGCCAGGCGCTGAGACGAATGCCGCCAAGATCGAGCGTCTAGGACTTACGGTTCAAGAATTAGCTTTAGAAACATTTCCCTTAGGAACATGCAGAGAAGTCCAAGATAGTGTTTTTTAGACTGGCTGCCACGAGCTGAATCGAATGCAGCCAAGAGCGAGCGTCTGTGACTTACGGTTCAGGAGTTATTCACAGAAACATGGTTCTGAACATGCTGCCAATTGCTCGCCTGGGAAACATGCAGAGAAGTCCAAGATAGTGTTTTTTAGACTGGCTGCCACGAGCTGAATCGAATGCAGCCAAGAGCGAGCGTCTAGGACTTACGGTTCAGGAGTTATTCACAGAAACATGGTTCTTTTACTGCCAGCCGCGAAAGCGAAAATAACCAAGATCGAGCGTCTAGGATTTACTTGTCAATAACTCGCCTGGGAAACATCCAGAGAAGTCAAACACAGTGCTCCTATACTAATTGCCAGGCGCTGAGACGAATGCCGCCAAGATCGAGCGTCTAGGACTTACGGTTAAGGAATTAGCCTCAGAAACATGGTTCTGAACATGCTGCCAATTGCTCGCCTGGGAAACATGCAGAGAAGTCCAAGATAGTGTTTTTTAGACTGGCTGCCACGAGCTGAATCGAATGCAGCCAAGAGCGAGCGTCTAGGACTTACGGTTCAGGAGTTATTCACAGAAACATGGTTCTGAACATGCTGCCAATTGCTCGCCTGGGAAACATGCAGAGAAGTCCAAGATAGTGTTTTTTAGACTGGCTGCCACGAGCTGAATCGAATGCAGCCAAGAGCGAGCGTCTGTGACTTACGGTTCAGGAGTTATTCACAGAAACATGGTTCTGAACATGCTGCCAATTGCTCGACTGGGAAACATGCAGAGAAGTCCAAGATAGTGTTTTTTAGACTGGCTGCCACGAGCTGAATCGAATGCAGCCAAGAGCGAGCGTCTAGGACTTACGGTTCAGGAGTTATTCACAGAAACATGGTTCTTTTACTGCCAGCCGCGAAAGCGAAAATAACCAAGATCGAGCGTCTAGGATTTACTTGTCAATAACTCGCCTGGGAAACATCCAGAGAAGTCAAACACAGTGCTCCTATACTAATTGCCAGGCGCTGAGACGAATGCCGCCAAGATCGAGCGTCTAGGACTTACGGTTAAGGAATTAGCCTCAGAAACATGGTTCTGAACATGCTGCCAATTGCTCGCCTGGGAAACATGCAGAGAAGTCCAAGATAGTGTTTTTTAGACTGGCTGCCACGAGCTGAATCGAATGCAGCCAAGAGCGAGCGTCTAGGACTTACGGTTCAGGAGTTATTCACAGAAACATGGTTCTGAACATGCTGCCAATTGCTCGCCTGGGAAACATGCAGAGAAGTCCAAGATAGTGTTTTTTAGACTGGCTGCCACGAGCTGAATCGAATGCAGCCAAGAGCGAGCGTCTAGGACTTACGGTTCAGGAGTTATTCACAGAAACATGGTTCTTTTACTGCCAGCCGCGAAAGCGAAAATAACCAAGATCGAGCGTCTAGGATTTACTTGTCAATAACTCGCCTGGGAAACATCCAGAGAAGTCAAACACAGTGCTCCTATACTAATTGCCAGGCGCTGAGACGAATGCCGCCAAGATCGAGCGTCTAGGACTTACGGTTCAAGAATTAGCTTTAGAAACATTTCCCTTAGGAACATGCAGAGAAGTCCAAGATAGTGTTTTTTAGACTGGCTGCCACGAGCTGAATCGAATGCAGCCAAGAGCGAGCGTCTGTGACTTACGGTTCAGGAGTTATTCACAGAAACATGGTTCTGAACATGCTGCCAATTGCTCGCCTGGGAAACATGCAGAGAAGTCCAAGATAGTGTTTTTTAGACTGGCTGCCACGAGCTGAATCGAATGCAGCCAAGAGCGAGCGTCTAGGACTTACGGTTCAGGAGTTATTCACAGAAACATGGTTCTGAACATGCTGCCAATTGCTCGCCTGGGAAACATGCAGAGAAGTCCAAGATAGTGTTTTTTAGACTGGCTGCCACGAGCTGAATCGAATGCAGCCAAGAGCGAGCGTCTAGGACTTACGGTTCAGGAGTTATTCACAGAAACATGGTTCTTTTACTGCCAGCCGCGAAAGCGAAAATAACCAAGATCGAGCGTCTAGGATTTACTTGTCAATAACTCGCCTGGGAAACATCCAGAGAAGTCAAACACAGTGCTCCTATACTAATTGCCAGGCGCTGAGACGAATGCCGCCAAGATCGAGCGTCTAGGACTTACGGTTCAAGAATTAGCTTTAGAAACATTTCCCTTAGGAACATGCAGAGAAGTCCAAGATAGTGTTTTTTAGACTGGCTGCCACGAGCTGAATCGAATGCAGCCAAGAGCGAGCGTCTGTGACTTACGGTTCAGGAGTTATTCACAGAAACATGGTTCTGAACATGCTGCCAATTGCTCGCCTGGGAAACATGCAGAGAAGTCCAAGATAGTGTTTTTTAGACTGGCTGCCACGAGCTGAATCGAATGCAGCCAAGAGCGAGCGTCTAGGACTTACGGTTCAGGAGTTATTCACAGAAACATGGTTCTGAACATGCTGCCAATTGCTCGCCTGGGAAACATGCAGAGAAGTCCAAGATAGTGTTTTTTAGACTGGCTGCCACGAGCTGAATCGAATGCAGCCAAGAGCGAGCGTCTGTGACTTACGGTTCAGGAGTTATTCACAGAAACATGGTTCTGAACATGCTGCCAATTGCTCGCCTGGGAAACATGCAGAGAAGTCCAAGATAGTGTTTTTTAGACTGGCTGCCACGAGCTGAATCGAATGCAGCCAAGAGCGAGCGTCTAGGACTTACGGTTCAGGAGTTATTCACAGAAACATGGTTCTTTTACTGCCAGCCGCGAAAGCGAAAATAACCAAGATCGAGCGTCTAGGATTTACTTGTCAATAACTCGCCTGGGAAACATCCAGAGAAGTCAAACACAGTGCTCCTATACTAATTGCCAGGCGCTGAGACGAATGCCGCCAAGATCGAGCGTCTAGGACTTACGGTTAAGGAATTAGCCTCAGAAACATGGTTCTGAACATGCTGCCAATTGCTCGCCTGGGAAACATGCAGAGAAGTCCAAGATAGTGTTTTTTAGACTGGCTGCCACGAGCTGAATCGAATGCAGCAAAGAGCGAGCGTCTAGGACTTACGGTTCAGGAGTTATTCACAGAAACATGGTTCTGAACATGCTGCCAATTGCTCGCCTGGGAAACATGCAGAGAAGTCCAAGATAGTGTTTTTTAGACTGGCTGCCACGAGCTGAATCGAATGCAGCCAAGAGCGAGCGTCTAGGACTTACGGTTCAGGAGTTATTCACAGAAACATGGTTCTTTTACTGCCAGCCGCGAAAGCGAAAATAACCAAGATCGAGCGTCTAGGATTTACTTGTCAATAACTCGCCTGGGAAACATCCAGAGAAGTCAAACACAGTGCTCCTATACTAATTGCCAGGCGCTGAGACGAATGCCGCCAAGATCGAGCGTCTAGGACTTACGGTTAAGGAATTAGCCTCAGAAACATGGTTCTGAACATGCTGCCAATTGCTCGCCTGGGAAACATGCAGAGAAGTCCAAGATAGTGTTTTTTAGACTGGCTGCCACGAGCTGAATCGAATGCAGCCAAGAGCGAGCGTCTAGGACTTACGGTTCAGGAGTTATTCACAGAAACATGGTTCTGAACATGCTGCCAATTGCTCGCCTGGGAAACATGCAGAGAAGTCCAAGATAGTGTTTTTTAGACTGGCTGCCACGAGCTGAATCGAATGCAGCCAAGAGCGAGCGTCTGTGACTTACGGTTCAGGAGTTATTCACAGAAACATGGTTCTGAACATGCTGCCAATTGCTCGACTGGGAAACATGCAGAGAAGTCCAAGATAGTGTTTTTTAGACTGGCTGCCACGAGCTGAATCGAATGCAGCCAAGAGCGAGCGTCTAGGACTTACGGTTCAGGAGTTATTCACAGAAACATGGTTCTTTTACTGCCAGCCGCGAAAGCGAAAATAACCAAGATCGAGCGTCTAGGATTTACTTGTCAATAACTCGCCTGGGAAACATCCAGAGAAGTCAAACACAGTGCTCCTATACTAATTGCCAGGCGCTGAGACGAATGCCGCCAAGATCGAGCGTCTAGGACTTACGGTTAAGGAATTAGCCTCAGAAACATGGTTCTGAACATGCTGCCAATTGCTCGC
Source organism: Rhinoderma darwinii (assembly GCF_050947455.1). Lineage (NCBI taxonomy): Eukaryota > Metazoa > Chordata > Amphibia > Anura > Rhinodermatidae > Rhinoderma > Rhinoderma darwinii. The sequence continues at coordinate 19,709 of NW_027462270.1, forward strand.
CTGGGAAACATGCAGAGAAGTCCAAGATAGTGTTTTTTAGACTGGCTGCCACGAGCTGAATCGAATGCAGCCAAGAGCGAGCGTCTAGGACTTACGGTTCAGGAGTTATTCACAGAAACATGGTTCTGAACATGCTGCCAATTGCTCGCCTGGGAAACATGCAGAGAAGTCCAAGATAGTGTTTTTTAGACTGGCTGCCACGAGCTGAATCGAATGCAGCCAAGAGCGAGCGTCTAGGACTTACGGTTCAGGAGTTATTCACAGAAACATGGTTCTTTTACTGCCAGCCGCGAAAGCGAAAATAACCAAGATCGAGCGTCTAGGATTTACTTGTCAATAACTCGCCTGGGAAACATCCAGAGAAGTCAAACACAGTGCTCCTATACTAATTGCCAGGCGCTGAGACGAATGCCGCCAAGATCGAGCGTCTAGGACTTACGGTTCAAGAATTAGCTTTAGAAACATTTCCCTTAGGAACATGCAGAGAAGTCCAAGATAGTGTTTTTTAGACTGGCTGCCACGAGCTGAATCGAATGCAGCCAAGAGCGAGCGTCTGTGACTTACGGTTCAGGAGTTATTCACAGAAACATGGTTCTGAACATGCTGCCAATTGCTCGCCTGGGAAACATGCAGAGAAGTCCAAGATAGTGTTTTTTAGACTGGCTGCCACGAGCTGAATCGAATGCAGCCAAGAGCGAGCGTCTAGGACTTACGGTTCAGGAGTTATTCACAGAAACATGGTTCTTTTACTGCCAGCCGCGAAAGCGAAAATAACCAAGATCGAGCGTCTAGGATTTACTTGTCAATAACTCGCCTGGGAAACATCCAGAGAAGTCAAACACAGTGCTCCTATACTAATTGCCAGGCGCTGAGACGAATGCCGCCAAGATCGAGCGTCTAGGACTTACGGTTAAGGAATTAGCCTCAGAAACATGGTTCTGAACATGCTGCCAATTGCTCGCCTGGGAAACATGCAGAGAAGTCCAAGATAGTGTTTTTTAGACTGGCTGCCACGAGCTGAATCGAATGCAGCCAAGAGCGAGCGTCTAGGACTTACGGTTCAGGAGTTATTCACAGAAACATGGTTCTGAACATGCTGCCAATTGCTCGCCTGGGAAACATGCAGAGAAGTCCAAGATAGTGTTTTTTAGACTGGCTGCCACGAGCTGAATCGAATGCAGCCAAGAGCGAGCGTCTGTGACTTACGGTTCAGGAGTTATTCACAGAAACATGGTTCTGAACATGCTGCCAATTGCTCGCCTGGGAAACATGCAGAGAAGTCCAAGATAGTGTTTTTTAGACTGGCTGCCACGAGCTGAATCGAATGCAGCCAAGAGCGAGCGTCTAGGACTTACGGTTCAGGAGTTATTCACAGAAACATGGTTCTTTTACTGCCAGCCGCGAAAGCGAAAATAACCAAGATCGAGCGTCTAGGATTTACTTGTCAATAACTCGCCTGGGAAACATCCAGAGAAGTCAAACACAGTGCTCCTATACTAATTGCCAGGCGCTGAGTCGAATGCCGCCAAGATCGAGCGTCTAGGACTTACGGTTAAGGAATTAGCCTCAGAAACATGGTTCTGAACATGCTGCCAATTGCTCGCCTGGGAAACATGCAGAGAAGTCCAAGATAGTGTTTTTTAGACTGGCTGCCACGAGCTGAATCGAATGCAGCCAAGAGCGAGCGTCTAGGACTTACGGTTCAGGAGTTATTCACAGAAACATGGTTCTGAACATGCTGCCAATTGCTCGCCTGGGAAACATGCAGAGAAGTCCAAGATAGTGTTTTTTAGACTGGCTGCCACGAGCTGAATCGAATGCAGCCAAGAGCGAGCGTCTGTGACTTACGGTTCAGGAGTTATTCACAGAAACATGGTTCTGAACATGCTGCCAATTGCTCGCCTGGGAAACATGCAGAGAAGTCCAAGATAGTGTTTTTTAGACTGGCTGCCACGAGCTGAATCGAATGCAGCCAAGAGCGAGCGTCTAGGACTTACGGTTCAGGAGTTATTCACAGAAACATGGTTCTTTTACTGCCAGCCGCGAAAGCGAAAATAACCAAGATCGAGCGTCTAGGATTTACTTGTCAATAACTCGCCTGGGAAACATCCAGAGAAGTCAAACACAGTGCTCCTATACTAATTGCCAGGCGCTGAGACGAATGCCGCCAAGATCGAGCGTCTAGGACTTACGGTTAAGGAATTAGCCTCAGAAACATGGTTCTGAACATGCTGCCAATTGCTCGCCTGGGAAACATGCAGAGAAGTCCAAGATAGTGTTTTTTAGACTGGCTGCCACGAGCTGAATCGAATGCAGCCAAGAGCGAGCGTCTAGGACTTACGGTTCAGGAGTTATTCACAGAAACATGGTTCTGAACATGCTGCCAATTGCTCGCCTGGGAAACATGCAGAGAAGTCCAAGATAGTGTTTTTTAGACTGGCTGCCACGAGCTGAATCGAATGCAGCCAAGAGCGAGCGTCTAGGACTTACGGTTCAGGAGTTATTCACAGAAACATGGTTCTTTTACTGCCAGCCGCGAAAGCGAAAATAACCAAGATCGAGCGTCTAGGATTTACTTGTCAATAACTCGCCTGGGAAACATCCAGAGAAGTCAAACACAGTGCTCCTATACTAATTGCCAGGCGCTGAGACGAATGCCGCCAAGATCGAGCGTCTAGGACTTACGGTTAAGGAATTAGCCTCAGAAACATGGTTCTGAACATGCTGCCAATTGCTCGCCTGGGAAACATGCAGATAAGTCCAAGATAGTGTTTTTTAGACTGGCTGCCACGAGCTGAATCGAATGCAGCCAAGAGCGAGCGTCTAGGACTTACGGTTCAGGAGTTATTCACAGAAACATGGTTCTGAACATGCTGCCAATTGCTCGCCTGGGAAACATGCAGAGAAGTCCAAGATAGTGTTTTTTAGACTGGCTGCCACGAGCTGAATCGAATGCAGCCAAGAGCGAGCGTCTGTGACTTACGGTTCAGGAGTTATTCACAGAAACATGGTTCTGAACATGCTGCCAATTGCTCGACTGGGAAACATGCAGAGAAGTCCAAGATAGTGTTTTTTAGACTGGCTGCCACGAGCTGAATCGAATGCAGCCAAGAGCGAGCGTCTAGGACTTACGGTTCAGGAGTTATTCACAGAAACATGGTTCTTTTACTGCCAGCCGCGAAAGCGAAAATAACCAAGATCGAGCGTCTAGGATTTACTTGTCAATAACTCGCCTGGGAAACATCCAGAGAAGTCAAACACAGTGTTCCTATACTAATTGCCAGGCGCTGAGACGAATGCCGCCAAGATCGAGCGTCTAGGACTTACGGTTAAGGAATTAGCCTCAGAAACATGGTTCTGAACATGCTGCCAATTGCTCGCCTGGGAAACATGCAGAGAAGTCCAAGATAGTGTTTTTTAGACTGGCTGCCACGAGCTGAATCGAATGCAGCCAAGAGCGAGCGTCTAGGACTTACGGTTCAGGAGTTATTCACAGAAACATGGTTCTTTTACTGCCAGCCGCGAAAGCGAAAATAACCAAGATCGAGCGTCTAGGATTTACTTGTCAATAACTCGCCTGGGAAACATCCAGAGAAGTCAAACACAGTGCTCCTATACTAATTGCCAGGCGCTGAGACGAATGCCGCCAAGATCGAGCGTCTAGGACTTACGGTTCAAGAATTAGCTTTAGAAACATTTCCCTTAGGAACATGCAGAGAAGTCCAAGATAGTGTTTTTTAGACTGGCTGCCACGAGCTGAATCGAATGCAGCCAAGAGCGAGCGTCTGTGACTTACGGTTCAGGAGTTATTCACAGAAACATGGTTCTGAACATGCTGCCAATTGCTCGCCTGGGAAACATGCAGAGAAGTCCAAGATAGTGTTTTTTAGACTGGCTGCCACGAGCTGAATCGAATGCAGCCAAGAGCGAGCGTCTGTGACTTACGGTTCAGGAGTTATTCACAGAAACATGGTTCTTTTACTGCCAGCCGCGAAAGCGAAAATAACCAAGATCGAGCGTCTAGGATTTACTTGTCAATAACTCGCCTGGGAAACATCCAGAGAAGTCAAACACAGTGCTCCTATACTAATTGCCAGGCGCTGAGACGAATGCCGCCAAGATCGAGCGTCTAGGACTTACGGTTAAGGAATTAGCCTCAGAAACATGGTTCTGAACATGCTGCCAATTGCTCGCCTGGGAAACATGCAGAGAAGTCCAAGATAGTGTTTTTTAGACTGGCTGCCACGAGCTGAATCGAATGCAGCCAAGAGCGAGCGTCTAGGACTTACGGTTCAGGAGTTATTCACAGAAACATGGTTCTTTTACTGCCAGCCGCGAAAGCGAAAATAACCAAGATCGAGCGTCTAGGATTTACTTGTCAATAACTCGCCTGGGAAACATCCAGAGAAGTCAAACACAGTGCTCCTATACTAATTGCCAGGCGCTGAGACGAATGCCGCCAAGATCGAGCGTCTAGGACTTACGGTTCAAGAATTAGCTTTAGAAACATTTCCCTTAGGAACATGCAGAGAAGTCCAAGATAGTGTTTTTTAGACTGGCTGCCACGAGCTGAATCGAATGCAGCCAAGAGCGAGCGTCTGTGACTTACGGTTCAGGAGTTATTCACAGAAACATGGTTCTGAACATGCTGCCAATTGCTCGCCTGGGAAACATGCAGAGAAGTCCAAGATAGTGTTTTTTAGACTGGCTGCCACGAGCTGAATCGAATGCAGCCAATAGCGAGCGTCTGTGACTTACGGTTCAGGAGTTATTCACAGAAACATGGTTCTTTTACTGCCAGCCGCGAAAGCGAAAATAACCAAGATCGAGCGTCTAGGATTTACTTGTCAATAACTCGCCTGGGAAACATCCAGAGAAGTCAAACACAGTGCTCCTATACTAATTGCCAGGCGCTGAGACGAATGCCGCCAAGATCGAGCGTCTAGGACTTACGGTTAAGGAATTAGCCTCAGAAACATGGTTCTGAACATGCTGCCAATTGCTCGCCTGGGAAACATGCAGAGAAGTCCAAGATAGTGTTTTTTAGACTGGCTGCCACGAGCTGAATCGAATGCAGCCAAGAGCGAGCGTCTAGGACTTACGGTTCAGGAGTTATTCACAGAAACATGGTTCTGAACATGCTGCCAATTGCTCGCCTGGGAAACATGCAGAGAAGTCCAAGATAGTGTTTTTTAGACTGGCTGCCACGAGCTGAATCGAATGCAGCCAAGAGCGAGCGTCTGTGACTTACGGTTCAGGAGTTATTCACAGAAACATGGTTCTGAACATGCTGCCAATTGCTCGCCTGGGAAACATGCAGAGAAGTCCAAGATAGTGTTTTTTAGACTGGCTGCCACGAGCTGAATCGAATGCAGCCAAGAGCGAGCGTCTAGGACTTACGGTTCAGGAGTTATTCACAGAAACATGGTTCTTTTACTGCCAGCCGCGAAAGCGAAAATAACCAAGATCGAGCGTCTAGGATTTACTTGTCAATAACTCGCCTGGGAAACATCCAGAGAAGTCAAACACAGTGCTCCTATACTAATTGCCAGGCGCTGAGACGAATGCCGCCAAGATCGAGCGTCTAGGACTTACGGTTAAGGAATTAGCCTCAGAAACATGGTTCTGAACATGCTGCCAATTGCTTGCCTGGGAAACATGCAGAGAAGTCCAAGATAGTGTTTTTTAGACTGGCTGCCACGAGCTGAATCGAATGCAGCCAAGAGCGAGCGTCTAGGACTTACGGTTCAGGAGTTATTCACAGAAACATGGTTCTGAACATGCTGCCAATTGCTCGCCTGGGAAACATGCAGAGAAGTCCAAGATAGTGTTTTTTAGACTGGCTGCCACGAGCTGAATCGAATGCAGCCAAGAGCGAGCGTCTAGGACTTACGGTTCAGGAGTTATTCACAGAAACATGGTTCTTTTACTGCCAGCCGCGAAAGCGAAAATAACCAAGATCGAGCGTCTAGGATTTACTTGTCAATAACTCGCCTGGGAAACATCCAGAGAAGTCAAACACAGTGCTCCTATACTAATTGCCAGGCGCTGAGACGAATGCCGCCAAGATCGAGCGTCTAGGACTTACGGTTCAAGAATTAGCTTTAGAAACATTTCCCTTAGGAACATGCAGAGAAGTCCAAGATAGTGTTTTTTAGACTGGCTGCCACGAGCTGAATCGAATGCAGCCAAGAGCGAGCGTCTGTGACTTACGGTTCAGGAGTTATTCACAGAAACATGGTTCTGAACATGCTGCCAATTGCTCGCCTGGGAAACATGCAGAGAAGTCCAAGATAGTGTTTTTTAGACTGGCTGCCACGAGCTGAATCGAATGCAGCCAAGAGCGAGCGTCTAGGACTTACGGTTCAGGAGTTATTCACAGAAACATGGTTCTTTTACTGCCAGCCGCGAAAGCGAAAATAACCAAGATCGAGCGTCTAGGATTTACTTGTCAATAACTCGCCTGGGAAACATCCAGAGAAGTCAAACACAGTGCTCCTATACTAATTGCCAGGCGCTGAGACGAATGCCGCCAAGATCGAGCGTCTAGGACTTACGGTTAAGGAATTAGCCTCAGAAACATGGTTCTGAACATGCTGCCAATTGCTCGCCTGGGAAACATGCAGAGAAGTCCAAGATAGTGTTTTTTAGACTGGCTGCCACGAGCTGAATCGAATGCAGCCAAGAGCGAGCGTCTAGGACTTACGGTTCAGGAGTTATTCACAGAAACATGGTTCTGAACATGCTGCCAATTGCTCGCCTGGGAAACATGCAGAGAAGTCCAAGATAGTGTTTTTTAGACTGGCTGCCACGAGCTGAATCGAATGCAGCCAAGAGCGAGCGTCTGTGACTTACGGTTCAGGAGTTATTCACAGAAACATGGTTCTGAACATGCTGCCAATTGCTCGCCTGGGAAACATGCAGAGAAGTCCAAGATAGTGTTTTTTAGACTGGCTGCCACGAGCTGAATCGAATGCAGCCAAGAGCGAGCGTCTGTGACTTACGGTTCAGGAGTTATTCACAGAAACATGGTTCTGAACATGCTGCCAATTGCTCGCCTGGGAAACATGCAGAGAAGTCCAAGATAGTGTTTTTTAGACTGGCTGCCACGAGCTGAATCGAATGCAGCCAAGAGCGAGCGTCTAGGACTTACGGTTCAGGAGTTATTCACAGAAACATGGTTCTTTTACTGCCAGCCGCGAAAGCGAAAATAACCAAGATCGAGCGTCTAGGATTTACTTGTCAATAACTCGCCTGGGAAACATCCAGAGAAGTCAAACACAGTGCTCCTATACTAATTGCCAGGCGCTGAGTCGAATGCCGCCAAGATCGAGCGTCTAGGACTTACGGTTAAGGAATTAGCCTCAGAAACATGGTTCTGAACATGCTGCCAATTGCTCGCCTGGGAAACATGCAGAGAAGTCCAAGATAGTGTTTTTTAGACTGGCTGCCACGAGCTGAATCGAATGCAGCCAAGAGCGAGCGTCTAGGACTTACGGTTCAGGAGTTATTCACAGAAACATGGTTCTGAACATGCTGCCAATTGCTCGCCTGGGAAACATGCAGAGAAGTCCAAGATAGTGTTTTTTAGACTGGCTGCCACGAGCTGAATCGAATGCAGCCAAGAGCGAGCGTCTGTGACTTACGGTTCAGGAGTTATTCACAGAAACATGGTTCTGAACATGCTGCCAATTGCTCGCCTGGGAAACATGCAGAGAAGTCCAAGATAGTGTTTTTTAGACTGGCTGCCACGAGCTGAATCGAATGCAGCCAAGAGCGAGCGTCTAGGACTTACGGTTCAGGAGTTATTCACAGAAACATGGTTCTTTTACTGCCAGCCGCGAAAGCGAAAATAACCAAGATCGAGCGTCTAGGATTTACTTGTCAATAACTCGCCTGGGAAACATCCAGAGAAGTCAAACACAGTGCTCCTATACTAATTGCCAGGCGCTGAGACGAATGCCGCCAAGATCGAGCGTCTAGGACTTACGGTTAAGGAATTAGCCTCAGAAACATGGTTCTGAACATGCTGCCAATTGCTCGCCTGGGAAACATGCAGAGAAGTCCAAGATAGTGTTTTTTAGACTGGCTGCCACGAGCTGAATCGAATGCAGCCAAGAGCGAGCGTCTAGGACTTACGGTTCAGGAGTTATTCACAGAAACATGGTTCTGAACATGCTGCCAATTGCTCGCCTGGGAAACATGCAGAGAAGTCCAAGATAGTGTTTTTTAGACTGGCTGCCACGAGCTGAATCGAATGCAGCCAAGAGCGAGCGTCTAGGACTTACGGTTCAGGAGTTATTCACAGAAACATGGTTCTTTTACTGCCAGCCGCGAAAGCGAAAATAACCAAGATCGAGCGTCTAGGATTTACTTGTCAATAACTCGCCTGGGAAACATCCAGAGAAGTCAAACACAGTGCTCCTATACTAATTGCCAGGCGCTGAGACGAATGCCGCCAAGATCGAGCGTCTAGGACTTACGGTTAAGGAATTAGCCTCAGAAACATGGTTCTGAACATGCTGCCAATTGCTCGCCTGGGAAACATGCAGAGAAGTCCAAGATAGTGTTTTTTAGACTGGCTGCCACGAGCTGAATCGAATGCAGCCAAGAGCGAGCGTCTAGGACTTACGGTTCAGGAGTTATTCACAGAAACATGGTTCTGAACATGCTGCCAATTGCTCGCCTGGGAAACATGCAGAGAAGTCCAAGATAGTGTTTTTTAGACTGGCTGCCACGAGCTGAATCGAATGCAGCCAAGAGCGAGCGTCTGTGACTTACGGTTCAGGAGTTATTCACAGAAACATGGTTCTGAACATGCTGCCAATTGCTCGACTGGGAAACATGCAGAGAAGTCCAAGATAGTGTTTTTTAGACTGGCTGCCACGAGCTGAATCGAATGCAGCCAAGAGCGAGCGTCTAGGACTTACGGTTCAGGAGTTATTCACAGAAACATGGTTCTTTTACTGCCAGCCGCGAAAGCGAAAATAACCAAGATCGAGCGTCTAGGATTTACTTGTCAATAACTCGCCTGGGAAACATCCAGAGAAGTCAAACACAGTGTTCCTATACTAATTGCCAGGCGCTGAGACGAATGCCGCCAAGATCGAGCGTCTAGGACTTACGGTTAAGGAATTAGCCTCAGAAACATGGTTCTGAACATGCTGCCAATTGCTCGCCTGGGAAACATGCAGAGAAGTCCAAGATAGTGTTTTTTAGACTGGCTGCCACGAGCTGAATCGAATGCAGCCAAGAGCGAGCGTCTAGGACTTACGGTTCAGGAGTTATTCACAGAAACATGGTTCTTTTACTGCCAGCCGCGAAAGCGAAAATAACCAAGATCGAGCGTCTAGGATTTACTTGTCAATAACTCGCCTGGGAAACATCCAGAGAAGTCAAACACAGTGCTCCTATACTAATTGCCAGGCGCTGAGACGAATGCCGCCAAGATCGAGCGTCTAGGACTTACGGTTCAAGAATTAGCTTTAGAAACATTTCCCTTAGGAACATGCAGAGAAGTCCAAGATAGTGTTTTTTAGACTGGCTGCCACGAGCTGAATCGAATGCAGCCAAGAGCGAGCGTCTGTGACTTACGGTTCAGGAGTTATTCACAGAAACATGGTTCTGAACATGCTGCCAATTGCTCGCCTGGGAAACATGCAGAGAAGTCCAAGATAGTGTTTTTTAGACTGGCTGCCACGAGCTGAATCGAATTCTGCCAAGAGCGAGCGTCTGTGACTTACGGTTCAGGAGTTATTCACAGAAACATGGTTCTTTTACTGCCAGCCGCGAAAGCGAAAATAACCAAGATCGAGCGTCTAGGATTTACTTGTCAATAACTCGCCTGGGAAACATCCAGAGAAGTCAAACACAGTGCTCCTATACTAATTGCCAGGCGCTGAGACGAATGCCGCCAAGATCGAGCGTCTAGGACTTACGGTTAAGGAATTAGCCTCAGAAACATGGTTCTGAACATGCTGCCAATTGCTCGCCTGGGAAACATGCAGAGAAGTCCAAGATAGTGTTTTTTAGACTGGCTGCCACGAGCTGAATCGAATGCAGCCAAGAGCGAGCGTCTAGGACTTACGGTTCAGGAGTTATTCACAGAAACATGGTTCTGAACATGCTGCCAATTGCTCGCCTGGGAAACATGCAGAGAAGTCCAAGATAGTGTTTTTTAGACTGGCTGCCACGAGCTGAATCGAATGCAGCCAAGAGCGAGCGTCTGTGACTTACGGTTCAGGAGTTATTCACAGAAACATGGTTCTGAACATGCTGCCAATTGCTCGCCTGGGAAACATGCAGAGAAGTCCAAGATAGTGTTTTTTAGACTGGCTGCCACGAGCTGAATCGAATGCAGCCAAGAGCGAGCGTCTAGGACTTACGGTTCAGGAGTTATTCACAGAAACATGGTTCTTTTACTGCCAGCCGCGAAAGCGAAAATAACCAAGATCGAGCGTCTAGGATTTACTTGTCAATAACTCGCCTGGGAAACATCCAGAGAAGTCAAACACAGTGTTCCTATACTAATTGCCAGGCGCTGAGACGAATGCCGCCAAGATCGAGCGTCTAGGACTTACGGTTAAGGAATTAGCCTCAGAAACATGGTTCTGAACATGCTGCCAATTGCTCGCCTGGGAAACATGCAGAGAAGTCCAAGATAGTGTTTTTTAGACTGGCTGCCACGAGCTGAATCGAATGCAGCCAAGAGCGAGCGTCTAGGACTTACGGTTCAGGAGTTATTCACAGAAACATGGTTCTTTTACTGCCAGCCGCGAAAGCGAAAATAACCAAGATCGAGCGTCTAGGATTTACTTGTCAATAACTCGCCTGGGAAACATCCAGAGAAGTCAAACACAGTGCTCCTATACTAATTGCCAGGCGCTGAGACGAATGCCGCCAAGATCGAGCGTCTAGGACTTACGGTTCAAGAATTAGCTTTAGAAACATTTCCCTTAGGAACATGCAGAGAAGTCCAAGATAGTGTTTTTTAGACTGGCTGCCACGAGCTGAATCGAATGCAGCCAAGAGCGAGCGTCTGTGACTTACGGTTCAGGAGTTATTCACAGAAACATGGTTCTGAACATGCTGCCAATTGCTCGCCTGGGAAACATGCAGAGAAGTCCAAGATAGTGTTTTTTAGACTGGCTGCCACGAGCTGAATCGAATTCTGCCAAGAGCGAGCGTCTGTGACTTACGGTTCAGGAGTTATTCACAGAAACATGGTTCTTTTACTGCCAGCCGCGAAAGCGAAAATAACCAAGATCGAGCGTCTAGGATTTACTTGTCAATAACTCGCCTGGGAAACATCCAGAGAAGTCAAACACAGTGCTCCTATACTAATTGCCAGGCGCTGAGACGAATGCCGCCAAGATCGAGCGTCTAGGACTTACGGTTAAGGAATTAGCCTCAGAAACATGGTTCTGAACATGCTGCCAATTGCTCGCCTGGGAAACATGCAGAGAAGTCCAAGATAGTGTTTTTTTAGACTGGCTGCCACGAGCTGAATCGAATGCAGCCAAGAGCGAGCGTCTAGGACTTACGGTTCAGGAGTTATTCACAGAAACATGGTTCTGAACATGCTGCCAATTGCTCGCCTGGGAAACATGCAGAGAAGTCCAAGATAGTGTTTTTTTAGACTGGCTGCCACGAGCTGAATCGAATGCAGCCAAGAGCGAGCGTCTGTGACTTACGGTTCAGGAGTTATTCACAGAAACATGGTTCTGAACATGCTGCCAATTGCTCGCCTGGGAAACATGCAGAGAAGTCCAAGATAGTGTTTTTTAGACTGGCTGCCACGAGCTGAATCGAATGCAGCCAAGAGCGAGCGTCTAGGACTTACGGTTCAGGAGTTATTCACAGAAACATGGTTCTGAACATGCTGCCAATTGCTCGCCTGGGAAACATGCAGAGAAGTCCAAGATAGTGTTTTTTAGACTGGCTGCCACGAGCTGAATCGAATGCAGCCAAGAGCGAGCGTCTAGGACTTACGGTTCAGGAGTTATTCACAGAAACATGGTTCTTTTACTGCCAGCCGCGAAAGCGAAAATAACCAAGATCGAGCGTCTAGGATTTACTTGTCAATAACTCGCCTGGGAAACATCCAGAGAAGTCAAACACAGTGCTCCTATACTAATTGCCAGGCGCTGAGACGAATGCCGCCAAGATCGAGCGTCTAGGACTTACGGTTAAGGAATTAGCCTCAGAAACATGGTTCTGAACATGCTGCCAATTGCTCGCCTGGGAAACATGCAGAGAAGTCCAAGATAGTGTTTTTTAGACTGGCTGCCACGAGCTGAATCGAATGCAGCCAAGAGCGAGCGTCTAGGACTTACGGTTCAGGAGTTATTCACAGAAACATGGTTCTGAACATGCTGCCAATTGCTCGCCTGGGAAACATGCAGAGAAGTCCAAGATAGTGTTTTTTAGACTGGCTGCCACGAGCTGAATCGAATGCAGCCAAGAGCGAGCGTCTGTGACTTACGGTTCAGGAGTTATTCACAGAAACATGGTTCTGAACATGCTGCCAATTGCTCGACTGGGAAACATGCAGAGAAGTCCAAGATAGTGTTTTTTAGACTGGCTGCCACGAGCTGAATCGAATGCAGCCAAGAGCGAGCGTCTAGGACTTACGGTTCAGGAGTTATTCACAGAAACATGGTTCTTTTACTGCCAGCCGCGAAAGCGAAAATAACCAAGATCGAGCGTCTAGGATTTACTTGTCAATAACTCGCCTGGGAAACATCCAGAGAAGTCAAACACAGTGTTCCTATACTAATTGCCAGGCGCTGAGACGAATGCCGCCAAGATCGAGCGTCTAGGACTTACGGTTAAGGAATTAGCCTCAGAAACATGGTTCTGAACATGCTGCCAATTGCTCGCCTGGGAAACATGCAGAGAAGTCCAAGATAGTGTTTTTTAGACTGGCTGCCACGAGCTGAATCGAATGCAGCCAAGAGCGAGCGTCTAGGACTTACGGTTCAGGAGTTATTCACAGAAACATGGTTCTTTTACTGCCAGCCGCGAAAGCGAAAATAACCAAGATCGAGCGTCTAGGATTTACTTGTCAATAACTCGCCTGGGAAACATCCAGAGAAGTCAAACACAGTGCTCCTATACTAATTGCCAGGCGCTGAGACGAATGCCGCCAAGATCGAGCGTCTAGGACTTACGGTTCAAGAATTAGCTTTAGAAACATTTCCCTTAGGAACATGCAGAGAAGTCCAAGATAGTGTTTTTTAGACTGGCTGCCACGAGCTGAATCGAATGCAGCCAAGAGCGAGCGTCTGTGACTTACGGTTCAGGAGTTATTCACAGAAACATGGTTCTGAACATGCTGCCAATTGCTCGCCTGGGAAACATGCAGAGAAGTCCAAGATAGTGTTTTTTAGACTGGCTGCCACGAGCTGAATCGAATTCTGCCAAGAGCGAGCGTCTGTGACTTACGGTTCAGGAGTTATTCACAGAAACATGGTTCTTTTACTGCCAGCCGCGAAAGCGAAAATAACCAAGATCGAGCGTCTAGGATTTACTTGTCAATAACTCGCCTGGGAAACATCCAGAGAAGTCAAACACAGTGCTCCTATACTAATTGCCAGGCGCTGAGACGAATGCCGCCAAGATCGAGCGTCTAGGACTTACGGTTAAGGAATTAGCCTCAGAAACATGGTTCTGAACATGCTGCCAATTGCTCGCCTGGGAAACATGCAGAGAAGTCCAAGATAGTGTTTTTTAGACTGGCTGCCACGAGCTGAATCGAATGCAGCCAAGAGCGAGCGTCTAGGACTTACGGTTCAGGAGTTATTCACAGAAACATGGTTCTGAACATGCTGCCAATTGCTCGCCTGGGAAACATGCAGAGAAGTCCAAGATAGTGTTTTTTAGACTGGCTGCCACGAGCTGAATCGAATGCAGCCAAGAGCGAGCGTCTGTGACTTACGGTTCAGGAGTTATTCACAGAAACATGGTTCTGAACATGCTGCCAATTGCTCGCCTGGGAAACATGCAGAGAAGTCCAAGATAGTGTTTTTTAGACTGGCTGCCACGAGCTGAATCGAATGCAGCCAAGAGCGAGCGTCTAGGACTTACGGTTCAGGAGTTATTCACAGAAACATGGTTCTTTTACTGCCAGCCGCGAAAGCGAAAATAACCAAGATCGAGCGTCTAGGATTTACTTGTCAATAACTCGCCTGGGAAACATCCAGAGAAGTCAAACACAGTGCTCCTATACTAATTGCCAGGCGCTGAGACGAATGCCGCCAAGATCGAGCGTCTAGGACTTACGGTTAAGGAATTAGCCTCAGAAACATGGTTCTGAACATGCTGCCAATTGCTTGCCTGGGAAACATGCAGAGAAGTCCAAGATAGTGTTTTTTAGACTGGCTGCCACGAGCTGAATCGAATGCAGCCAAGAGCGAGCGTCTAGGACTTACGGTTCAGGAGTTATTCACAGAAACATGGTTCTGAACATGCTGCCAATTGCTCGCCTGGGAAACATGCAGAGAAGTCCAAGATAGTGTTTTTTAGACTGGCTGCCACGAGCTGAATCGAATGCAGCCAAGAGCGAGCGTCTAGGACTTACGGTTCAGGAGTTATTCACAGAAACATGGTTCTTTTACTGCCAGCCGCGAAAGCGAAAATAACCAAGATCGAGCGTCTAGGATTTACTTGTCAATAACTCGCCTGGGAAACATCCAGAGAAGTCAAACACAGTGCTCCTATACTAATTGCCAGGCGCTGAGACGAATGCCGCCAAGATCGAGCGTCTAGGACTTACGGTTCAAGAATTAGCTTTAGAAACATTTCCCTTAGGAACATGCAGAGAAGTCCAAGATAGTGTTTTTTAGACTGGCTGCCACGAGCTGAATCGAATGCAGCCAAGAGCGAGCGTCTGTGACTTACGGTTCAGGAGTTATTCACAGAAACATGGTTCTGAACATGCTGCCAATTGCTCGCCTGGGAAACATGCAGAGAAGTCCAAGATAGTGTTTTTTAGACTGGCTGCCACGAGCTGAATCGAATGCAGCCAAGAGCGAGCGTCTAGGACTTACGGTTCAGGAGTTATTCACAGAAACATGGTTCTTTTACTGCCAGCCGCGAAAGCGAAAATAACCAAGATCGAGCGTCTAGGATTTACTTGTCAATAACTCGCCTGGGAAACATCCAGAGAAGTCAAACACAGTGCTCCTATACTAATTGCCAGGCGCTGAGACGAATGCCGCCAAGATCGAGCGTCTAGGACTTACGGTTAAGGAATTAGCCTCAGAAACATGGTTCTGAACATGCTGCCAATTGCTCGCCTGGGAAACATGCAGAGAAGTCCAAGATAGTGTTTTTTAGACTGGCTGCCACGAGCTGAATCGAATGCAGCCAAGAGCGAGCGTCTAGGACTTACGGTTCAGGAGTTATTCACAGAAACATGGTTCTGAACATGCTGCCAATTGCTCGCCTGGGAAACATGCAGAGAAGTCCAAGATAGTGTTTTTTAGACTGGCTGCCACGAGCTGAATCGAATGCAGCCAAGAGCGAGCGTCTGTGACTTACGGTTCAGGAGTTATTCACAGAAACATGGTTCTGAACATGCTGCCAATTGCTCGCCTGGGAAACATGCAGAGAAGTCCAAGATAGTGTTTTTTAGACTGGCTGCCACGAGCTGAATCGAATGCAGCCAAGAGCGAGCGTCTAGGACTTACGGTTCAGGAGTTATTCACAGAAACATGGTTCTGAACATGCTGCCAATTGCTCGCCTGGGAAACATGCAGAGAAGTCCAAGATAGTGTTTTTTAGACTGGCTGCCACGAGCTGAATCGAATGCAGCCAAGAGCGAGCGTCTAGGACTTACGGTTCAGGAGTTATTCACAGAAACATGGTTCTTTTACTGCCAGCCGCGAAAGCGAAAATAACCAAGATCGAGCGTCTAGGATTTACTTGTCAATAACTCGCCTGGGAAACATCCAGAGAAGTCAAACACAGTGCTCCTATACTAATTGCCAGGCGCTGAGACGAATGCCGCCAAGATCGAGCGTCTAGGACTTACGGTTAAGGAATTAGCCTCAGAAACATGGTTCTGAACATGCTGCCAATTGCTCGCCTGGGAAACATGCAGAGAAGTCCAAGATAGTGTTTTTTAGACTGGCTGCCACGAGCTGAATCGAATGCAGCCAAGAGCGAGCGTCTAGGACTTACGGTTCAGGAGTTATTCACAGAAACATGGTTCTTTTACTGCCAGCCGCGAAAGCGAAAATAACCAAGATCGAGCGTCTAGGATTTACTTGTCAATAACTCGCCTGGGAAACATCCAGAGAAGTCAAACACAGTGCTCCTATACTAATTGCCAGGCGCTGAGACGAATGCCGCCAAGATCGAGCGTCTAGGACTTACGGTTCAAGAATTAGCTTTAGAAACATTTCCCTTAGGAACATGCAGAGAAGTCCAAGATAGTGTTTTTTAGACTGGCTGCCACGAGCTGAATCGAATGCAGCCAAGAGCGAGCGTCTGTGACTTACGGTTCAGGAGTTATTCACAGAAACATGGTTCTGAACATGCTGCCAATTGCTCGCCTGGGAAACATGCAGAGAAGTCCAAGATAGTGTTTTTTAGACTGGCTGCCACGAGCTGAATCGAATGCAGCCAAGAGCGAGCGTCTAGGACTTACGGTTCAGGAGTTATTCACAGAAACATGGTTCTGAACATGCTGCCAATTGCTCGCCTGGGAAACATGCAGAGAAGTCCAAGATAGTGTTTTTTAGACTGGCTGCCACGAGCTGAATCGAATGCAGCCAAGAGCGAGCGTCTAGGACTTACGGTTCAGGAGTTATTCACAGAAACATGGTTCTGAACATGCTGCCAATTGCTCGCCTGGGAAACATGCAGAGAAGTCCAAGATAGTGTTTTTTAGACTGGCTGCCACGAGCTGAATCGAATGCAGCCAAGAGCGAGCGTCTAGGACTTACGGTTCAGGAGTTATTCACAGAAACATGGTTCTGAACATGCTGCCAATTGCTCGCCTGGGAAACATGCAGAGAAGTCCAAGATAGTGTTTTTTAGACTGGCTGCCACGAGCTGAATCGAATGCAGCCAAGAGCGAGCGTCTAGGACTTACGGTTCAGGAGTTATTCACAGAAACATGGTTCTTTTACTGCCAGCCGCGAAAGCGAAAATAACCAAGATCGAGCGTCTAGGATTTACTTGTCAATAACTCGCCTGGGAAACATCCAGAGAAGTCAAACACAGTGCTCCTATACTAATTGCCAGGCGCTGAGACGAATGCCGCCAAGATCGAGCGTCTAGGACTTACGGTTAAGGAATTAGCCTCAGAAACATGGTTCTGAACATGCTGCCAATTGCTCGCCAGGGAAACATGCAGAGAAGTCCAAGATAGTGTTTTTTAGACTGGCTGCCACGAGCTGAATCGAATGCAGCCAAGAGCGAGCGTCTAGGACTTACGGTTCAGGAGTTATTCACAGAAACATGGTTCTGAACATGCTGCCAATTGCTCGCCTGGGAAACATGCAGAGAAGTCCAAGATAGTGTTTTTTAGACTGGCTGCCACGAGCTGAATCGAATGCAGCCAAGAGCGAGCGTCTGTGACTTACGGTTCAGGAGTTATTCACAGAAACATGGTTCTGAACATGCTGCCAATTGCTCGACTGGGAAACATGCAGAGAAGTCCAAGATAGTGTTTTTTAGACTGGCTGCCACGAGCTGAATCGAATGCAGCCAAGAGCGAGCGTCTAGGACTTACGGTTCAGGAGTTATTCACAGAAACATGGTTCTTTTACTGCCAGCCGCGAAAGCGAAAATAACCAAGATCGAGCGTCTAGGATTTACTTGTCAATAACTCGCCTGGGAAACATCCAGAGAAGTCAAACACAGTGCTCCTATACTAATTGCCAGGCGCTGAGACGAATGCCGCCAAGATCGAGCGTCTAGGACTTACGGTTAAGGAATTAGCCTCAGAAACATGGTTCTGAACATGCTGCCAATTGCTCGCCTGGGAAACATGCAGAGAAGTCCAAGATAGTGTTTTTTAGACTGGCTGCCACGAGCTGAATCGAATGCAGCCAAGAGCGAGCGTCTAGGACTTACGGTTCAGGAGTTATTCACAGAAACATGGTTCTGAACATGCTGCCAATTGCTCGCCTGGGAAACATACAGAGAAGTCCAAGATAGTGTTTTTTAGACTGGCTGCCACGAGCTGAATCGAATGCAGCCAAGAGCGAGCGTCTAGGACTTACGGTTCAGGAGTTATTCACAGAAACATGGTTCTGAACATGCTGCCAATTGCTCGCCTGGGAAACATGCAGAGAAGTCCAAGATAGTGTTTTTTAGACTGGCTGCCACGAGCTGAATCGAATGCAGCCAAGAGCGAGCGTCTAGGACTTACGGTTCAGGAGTTATTCACAGAAACATGGTTCTTTTACTGCCAGCCGCGAAAGCGAAAATAACCAAGATCGAGCGTCTAGGATTTACTTGTCAATAACTCGCCTGGGAAACATCCAGAGAAGTCAAACACAGTGCTCCTATACTAATTGCCAGGCGCTGAGACGAATGCCGCCAAGATCGAGCGTCTAGGACTTACGGTTAAGGAATTAGCCTCAGAAACATGGTTCTGAACATGCTGCCAATTGCTCGCCTGGGAAACATGCAGAGAAGTCCAAGATAGTGTTTTTTAGACTGGCTGCCACGAGCTGAATCGAATGCAGCCAAGAGCGAGCGTCTAGGACTTACGGTTCAGGAGTTATTCACAGAAACATGGTTCTGAACATGCTGCCAATTGCTCGCCTGGGAAACATGCAGAGAAGTCCAAGATAGTGTTTTTTAGACTGGCTGCCACGAGCTGAATCGAATGCAGCCAAGAGCGAGCGTCTGTGACTTACGGTTCAGGAGTTATTCACAGAAACATGGTTCTGAACATGCTGCCAATTGCTCGCCTGGGAAACATGCAGAGAAGTCCAAGATAGTGTTTTTTAGACTGGCTGCCACGAGCTGAATCGAATGCAGCCAAGAGCGAGCGTCTAGGACTTACGGTTCAGGAGTTATTCACAGAAACATGGTTCTTTTACTGCCAGCCGCGAAAGCGAAAATAACCAAGATCGAGCGTCTAGGATTTACTTGTCAATAACTCGCCTGGGAAACATCCAGAGAAGTCAAACACAGTGCTCCTATACTAATTGCCAGGCGCTGAGACGAATGCCGCCAAGATCGAGCGTCTAGGACTTACGGTTAAGGAATTAGCCTCAGAAACATGGTTCTGAACATGCTGCCAATTGCTTGCCTGGGAAACATGCAGAGAAGTCCAAGATAGTGTTTTTTAGACTGGCTGCCACGAGCTGAATCGAATGCAGCCAAGAGCGAGCGTCTAGGACTTACGGTTCAGGAGTTATTCACAGAAACATGGTTCTGAACATGCTGCCAATTGCTCGCCTGGGAAACATGCAGAGAAGTCCAAGATAGTGTTTTTTAGACTGGCTGCCACGAGCTGAATCGAATGCAGCCAAGAGCGAGCGTCTAGGACTTACGGTTCAGGAGTTATTCACAGAAACATGGTTCTTTTACTGCCAGCCGCGAAAGCGAAAATAACCAAGATCGAGCGTCTAGGATTTACTTGTCAATAACTCGCCTGGGAAACATCCAGAGAAGTCAAACACAGTGCTCCTATACTAATTGCCAGGCGCTGAGACGAATGCCGCCAAGATCGAGCGTCTAGGACTTACGGTTCAAGAATTAGCTTTAGAAACATTTCCCTTAGGAACATGCAGAGAAGTCCAAGATAGTGTTTTTTAGACTGGCTGCCACGAGCTGAATCGAATGCAGCCAAGAGCGAGCGTCTGTGACTTACGGTTCAGGAGTTATTCACAGAAACATGGTTCTGAACATGCTGCCAATTGCTCGCCTGGGAAACATGCAGAGAAGTCCAAGATAGTGTTTTTTAGACTGGCTGCCACGAGCTGAATCGAATGCAGCCAAGAGCGAGCGTCTAGGACTTACGGTTCAGGAGTTATTCACAGAAACATGGTTCTTTTACTGCCAGCCGCGAAAGCGAAAATAACCAAGATCGAGCGTCTAGGATTTACTTGTCAATAACTCGCCTGGGAAACATCCAGAGAAGTCAAACACAGTGCTCCTATACTAATTGCCAGGCGCTGAGACGAATGCCGCCAAGATCGAGCGTCTAGGACTTACGGTTAAGGAATTAGCCTCAGAAACATGGTTCTGAACATGCTGCCAATTGCTCGCCTGGGAAACATGCAGAGAAGTCCAAGATAGTGTTTTTTAGACTGGCTGCCACGAGCTGAATCGAATGCAGCCAAGAGCGAGCGTCTAGGACTTACGGTTCAGGAGTTATTCACAGAAACATGGTTCTGAACATGCTGCCAATTGCTCGCCTGGGAAACATGCAGAGAAGTCCAAGATAGTGTTTTTTAGACTGGCTGCCACGAGCTGAATCGAATGCAGCCAAGAGCGAGCGTCTGTGACTTACGGTTCAGGAGTTATTCACAGAAACATGGTTCTGAACATGCTGCCAATTGCTCGCCTGGGAAACATGCAGAGAAGTCCAAGATAGTGTTTTTTAGACTGGCTGCCACGAGCTGAATCGAATGCAGCCAAGAGCGAGCGTCTAGGACTTACGGTTCAGGAGTTATTCACAGAAACATGGTTCTGAACATGCTGCCAATTGCTCGCCTGGGAAACATGCAGAGAAGTCCAAGATAGTGTTTTTTAGACTGGCTGCCACGAGCTGAATCGAATGCAGCCAAGAGCGAGCGTCTAGGACTTACGGTTCAGGAGTTATTCACAGAAACATGGTTCTTTTACTGCCAGCCGCGAAAGCGAAAATAACCAAGATCGAGCGTCTAGGATTTACTTGTCAATAACTCGCCTGGGAAACATCCAGAGAAGTCAAACACAGTGCTCCTATACTAATTGCCAGGCGCTGAGACGAATGCCGCCAAGATCGAGCGTCTAGGACTTACGGTTAAGGAATTAGCCTCAGAAACATGGTTCTGAACATGCTGCCAATTGCTCGCCTGGGAAACATGCAGAGAAGTCCAAGATAGTGTTTTTTAGACTGGCTGCCACGAGCTGAATCGAATGCAGCCAAGAGCGAGCGTCTAGGACTTACGGTTCAGGAGTTATTCACAGAAACATGGTTCTTTTACTGCCAGCCGCGAAAGCGAAAATAACCAAGATCGAGCGTCTAGGATTTACTTGTCAATAACTCGCCTGGGAAACATCCAGAGAAGTCAAACACAGTGCTCCTATACTAATTGCCAGGCGCTGAGACGAATGCCGCCAAGATCGAGCGTCTAGGACTTACGGTTCAAGAATTAGCTTTAGAAACATTTCCCTTAGGAACATGCAGAGAAGTCCAAGATAGTGTTTTTTAGACTGGCTGCCACGAGCTGAATCGAATGCAGCCAAGAGCGAGCGTCTGTGACTTACGGTTCAGGAGTTATTCACAGAAACATGGTTCTGAACATGCTGCCAATTGCTCGCCTGGGAAACATGCAGAGAAGTCCAAGATAGTGTTTTTTAGACTGGCTGCCACGAGCTGAATCGAATGCAGCCAAGAGCGAGCGTCTAGGACTTACGGTTCAGGAGTTATTCACAGAAACATGGTTCTGAACATGCTGCCAATTGCTCGCCTGGGAAACATGCAGAGAAGTCCAAGATAGTGTTTTTTAGACTGGCTGCCACGAGCTGAATCGAATGCAGCCAAGAGCGAGCGTCTAGGACTTACGGTTCAGGAGTTATTCACAGAAACATGGTTCTGAACATGCTGCCAATTGCTCGCCTGGGAAACATGCAGAGAAGTCCAAGATAGTGTTTTTTAGACTGGCTGCCACGAGCTGAATCGAATGCAGCCAAGAGCGAGCGTCTAGGACTTACGGTTCAGGAGTTATTCACAGAAACATGGTTCTGAACATGCTGCCAATTGCTCGCCTGGGAAACATGCAGAGAAGTCCAAGATAGTGTTTTTTAGACTGGCTGCCACGAGCTGAATCGAATGCAGCCAAGAGCGAGCGTCTAGGACTTACGGTTCAGGAGTTATTCACAGAAACATGGTTCTTTTACTGCCAGCCGCGAAAGCGAAAATAACCAAGATCGAGCGTCTAGGATTTACTTGTCAATAACTCGCCTGGGAAACATCCAGAGAAGTCAAACACAGTGCTCCTATACTAATTGCCAGGCGCTGAGACGAATGCCGCCAAGATCGAGCGTCTAGGACTTACGGTTAAGGAATTAGCCTCAGAAACATGGTTCTGAACATGCTGCCAATTGCTCGCCAGGGAAACATGCAGAGAAGTCCAAGATAGTGTTTTTTAGACTGGCTGCCACGAGCTGAATCGAATGCAGCCAAGAGCGAGCGTCTAGGACTTACGGTTCAGGAGTTATTCACAGAAACATGGTTCTGAACATGCTGCCAATTGCTCGCCTGGGAAACATGCAGAGAAGTCCAAGATAGTGTTTTTTAGACTGGCTGCCACGAGCTGAATCGAATGCAGCCAAGAGCGAGCGTCTGTGACTTACGGTTCAGGAGTTATTCACAGAAACATGGTTCTGAACATGCTGCCAATTGCTCGACTGGGAAACATGCAGAGAAGTCCAAGATAGTGTTTTTTAGACTGGCTGCCACGAGCTGAATCGAATGCAGCCAAGAGCGAGCGTCTAGGACTTACGGTTCAGGAGTTATTCACAGAAACATGGTTCTTTTACTGCCAGCCGCGAAAGCGAAAATAACCAAGATCGAGCGTCTAGGATTTACTTGTCAATAACTCGCCTGGGAAACATCCAGAGAAGTCAAACACAGTGCTCCTATACTAATTGCCAGGCGCTGAGACGAATGCCGCCAAGATCGAGCGTCTAGGACTTACGGTTAAGGAATTAGCCTCAGAAACATGGTTCTGAACATGCTGCCAATTGCTCGCCTGGGAAACATGCAGAGAAGTCCAAGATAGTGTTTTTTAGACTGGCTGCCACGAGCTGAATCGAATGCAGCCAAGAGCGAGCGTCTAGGACTTACGGTTCAGGAGTTATTCACAGAAACATGGTTCTGAACATGCTGCCAATTGCTCGCCTGGGAAACATACAGAGAAGTCCAAGATAGTGTTTTTTAGACTGGCTGCCACGAGCTGAATCGAATGCAGCCAAGAGCGAGCGTCTAGGACTTACGGTTCAGGAGTTATTCACAGAAACATGGTTCTGAACATGCTGCCAATTGCTCGCCTGGGAAACATGCAGAGAAGTCCAAGATAGTGTTTTTTAGACTGGCTGCCACGAGCTGAATCGAATGCAGCCAAG
>NW_027462271.1:0-42944 GCF_050947455.1 Rhinoderma darwinii
AGAATATAACTACTATAATACTGCTCCTATATACAAGAATATAACTACTATAATACTGCCCCCTATATACAAGAATATAACTACTATAATACTGCTCCTATATACAAGAATATAACTAATATAATACTGCTCCTATATACAAGAATATAAGGACTATAATACTGCTCCTATATACAAGAATATAACTACTATAATACTGCTCCTATATACAAGAATATAACTACTATAATACTGCCCCCTGTATACAAGAATATAACTACTATAATACTGCCCTCTATGTACAAGAATATAACTACTATAATACTGCCCCTATATACAAGAAAATAACTACTATAATACTGCTCCTATATACAAGAAAATAACTACTATAATACTGCCTCCTATATACAAGATATAACTACTATAATACTGCCCCTATATACAAGAAAATAACTACTATAATACTGCCTCTATGTACAAGAATATAACTACTATAATACTGCCCTATCTACAAGAATATAACTACTATAATACTGCTCCTATATACAAGAAAATAACCACTATAATACTGCCTCCTATGTACAAGAATATAACTACTATAATACTGCTCTCTATGTACAAGAATATAACTACTATAATACTGCCCCCTGTATACAAGAATATAACAACTATAATACTGCCCCTATATACAAGAATATACTACTATAATACTGCCCCTATATACAAGAAAATAACTACTATAATACTGCTCCTATATACAAGAAAATAACTACTATAATACTGCCCTCTATGTACAAGAATATAACTACTATAATACCGCTCCTACAGTATTAAAGTACAAGACATACCAACTATAAGGGCATGACCACACATGGCGGAATTCCTCCGCAACTGTCCGCATCAATGCCGCACCCTAATCCGGGTTGCGGATTACGGCTGCGGATCTGCACAAAATGTGCAGAAAATTGATGCGGACTGGCCGCTGCGGACTGCAGGGAAAAGTGCTTCCCTTCTCCCTATTCAGTGCAGGATAGAGAGAAGGGACAGCACTTTCCCTAGTGAAAGTCAAAGAAATTCATACTTACCGGCCGTTGTCTTGGTGACGCGTCCCTCTTTCGGCATCCAGCCCGACCTCCCTGGATGACGCTCCAGTCCATGTGACCGCTGCAGCCTGTGCTTGGCCTGTGATTGGCTGCAGCCGTCACTTACACTGAAACGTCATCCTGGGAGGCCGGACTGGAGACAGAAGCAGGGAGTTCTCGGTAAGTATGAACTTATATGTTTTTTTACAGATACATGTATATTGAGATCGGTAGTCACTGTCCCGGGTGCAGAAACAGTTACTGCCGATCGCGTAACTCTTTCAGCACCCTGGACAGTGACTATTTACAGACGTCTCCTAGCAACGCTCCCGTCATTACGGGAGCCCCATTGAACTTCCTCAGTCTGGCTGTAGACCTAGAAATACATAGGTCCAGCCAGAATGAAGAAATGTCATGGTAGTAAAAACAATACGCTCGCAGCACACATAAGATCTGCGGACTTCATTGCGGAATTTTGACTCTCCATTGAAGTCAATGGAGAAATTCCGCCATGAGTCCGCAACCAGTCCGCCACTGCTCCGCAACAGACAGAGCATGCTGCGGACACCAAATTCCGCTCCGCAGCCTATGCTCCGCAGCGGAATTGTACGCATCGTGTAAACGAACACTGCTAAATTAAAGTGAAAGTCAATGGAGAAACGGCTCCGCTGCGGATTAACGCTGCGGAGTGTCCGCAGCGGAATTTAAGTGAAATTCCGCCATGTGTGAACCCGCCCTAATACTGCCCCTATGTACAAGAATATAACTACTATAATACTGCCCCCTATATACAAGAATATAACTACTATAATAATGCCCCCTATATACAAGAATATAACTGCTATAATACTGCCCCTATATACAAGAATATAACTACTATAATACTGCCTCTATATACAAGAATATAACTGCTATAATACTGCCCCCTATGTACAAGAATATAACTACTATAATACTGCTCCTATATACAAGAATATAACTACTATAATACTACTCCTATATACAAGAATATAACTACTATAATACTGCCTCCTATATACAAGAATATAACTACTATAATACTGTCCCCTATATACAAGAATATAAACTACTATAATACTGCTCCTATATACAAGAATATAGCTACTATAATACTGCCCCCTATATACAAGAATATAACTACTATAATACTGCCTCCTATATACAAGAATATAACTACTATAATACTGTCCCCTATATACAAGAATATAAACTACTATAATACTTCTCCTATATACAAGAATATAGCTACTATAATACTGCCCTTTTATACAAGAATATAACTACTATAATACTGCCACCTATGTACAAGAATATAAACTACTATAATACTGCCCCCTATGTACAAGAATATAACTACTATAATACTGCTCCTATATACAAGAACATAACTACTATAATACTGCCCCCTATGTACAAGAATATAACTACTATAATACTGCCCCCTATATACAAGAATATAACTACTATAATACTGCTCCTATATACAAGAATATAACTAATATAATACTGCTCCTATATACAAGAATATAACGACTATAATACTGCTCCTATATACAAGAATATAACTACTATAATACTGCTCCTATATACAAGAATATAACTACTATAATACTGCACCCTGTATACAAGAATATAACTACTATAATACTGCCCTCTATGTACAAGAATATAACTACTAAATACTGCCCCTATATAAAGAAAATAACTACTATAATACTGCTCCTATATACAAGAAAATAACTACTATAATACTGCCTCCTATATACAAGAATATAACTACTATAATACTGCCCTCTATGTACAAGAATATAACTACTATAATACTGCCCTCTATGTACAAGAATTAAACAACTATAATACTGCCCTATATACAAGAAAATGACTAATATAATACTGCTCCTATATACAAGAAATAACTACTATAATACTGCCTCCTATATACAAGAATATAACTACTATAATACTGCCCTCTATGTACAAGAATATAACTACTATAATACTGCCCCCTGTATACAAGAATATAACAACTATAATACTGCCCCTATATACAAGAAATAACTACTATAATACTGCCCCTATATACAAGAAAATAACTACTATAATACTGCTCCTATATACAAGAAAATAAATACTATAATACTGCTCCTATATACAAGAATATAACTAATATAATACTGCTCCTATATACAAGAATATAACGACTATAATACTGCTCCTATATACAAGAATATAAATATCAGACACTACGATGGGATTAAAGCTACCAACTTTTTCCTGAGTACGAGTAATTTGGAGGAAGGGCTTATTGGACTGCTTGGTACTTTGTTAGATTTCGTCTTGACACACAATGTGTTTACGTTTAATGAGTCATTCCTACCTACAGCTCCAGGGAACGGCAATGGGGGCATCTTGTGCGCCCTCATATGCCAATCTTTTCCTGGGGCTGTGGGAGAGAAATTTATTCCTGTCAGATCACAGTACGTCAATGAACCGGGTCATTATTTGGCCCGCTTCATTGACGATATCTTCTTGATCTGGCAGGGAACTCTTGAGCAATTGCAACAATTTATGGCAGAATTGAACCTGAACGATCAGAATATCAACTCACATACAAATGTGATAAAAAACAAGTAGATTTTTTGGACATCAAAATCCAATGTGATGAAAATGGTGATGTCCAAACTGATCTATTCAGGAAAGAGACATCTGTGAATTCTCTTCTGCACGCTACCTCTGCGCACCCGAAACAAACTATTGCCGCTATTCCCACAGGCCAATTTCTTAGATTAAAACGTACGTGTTCCAGGGAAGAAGACTTTAGAAAACAGGCCAAGGACCTAGAATACAGGTTTATGGATCGGGGCTATAGCAATCGATGCATTAGGAAAGCGAAAAAAAGAGCTCAAGAAACAGAGAGAAACAGACTCCTACAACCAGCGACTCGAGAAAATAAATCAATGAGGTGAGATTTATCACGCCATATCATTCCCGCTGGGATGAGATGAAGGAACATTTAAAGAGATATGGCCAATTTTGAAAGCCGACCCTATACTCAATAAAATATTGCCCACTTTTCCGTCTGTAACTTACCGCCGTGCTAAAAATCTGAAAGACCATTTGGTCCGAAGTTTTTACACCCCGGTTCCACAGGGAAGGAAATTCTTTGAACTAAAGGCCCCAAATGGGGTGTTTCCCCTTGCGGAGGGTGCATCTCATGCCCCAATATCGAACGCGCAGAAGAGTTCACTGACTCTGAAAGAAGTAAAACATTTAAAATTGTATGGCACATTACTTGTGCTACACGCGGGGTAGTATACTATGCAGTGTGT
Source organism: Rhinoderma darwinii (assembly GCF_050947455.1). NCBI lineage: Eukaryota > Metazoa > Chordata > Amphibia > Anura > Rhinodermatidae > Rhinoderma > Rhinoderma darwinii. The sequence goes on from NW_027462271.1 coordinate 4,412, forward strand.
CCATGTAACAAAGTGTACATAGGACTGACCACACGCGAATTCCGAATCAGAGTCCGTGAACATGTGCGTGATATTGAATCCGCAAAGGAGTCCATGATTCTGACAAAATAGAAAAATTAAAAACGATTCCACGCCATTTTAAACAACATCACAACTGTAATTCCAGGTTATTGAAGGTACGAGGAATAGATCACGTGGAACTAAATATAAGAGGTGGAGATTTGATGAAGAAATTATTAAGATTGGAAAGTAAATGGATCTGGACTTTGAAGACCATGCAGCCGAGAGGCTTAAACGAATCGCATGGGTATGCTTCGTTTCTCTGATCACTGTGTATGTGTTTGTGTGGCATTTTTTAACCCTTGTAATGTAATAATATTTTTGTGATTTTAACATATATGTTCTTTTCCTTCCTAGTTTATCAGATATATACGTGTATGAAATAACACCGATATTGAGTGACGTATCATTTCTACAGTGGAAAGACAACAAATCATGCTCAAGCGATGTGCCACATTGATTTATATATTAATAGCCTATACACGACAGTGTAAACAAAGAAATGAAATGCGCAATTTTTAACAAATAATTTTTATATTTTATGAATTTTTGCACTACTGCACTGTAGTCACTCATATATATATATTTTATTATATTTTGTACATTTATAATATTAGCATTAATTGCTTTATATATTTTATATCTATATCTATATATATATATATATATATTTTTTCACTTGCTTATATGTTTATATGTTGTATGCACGTATAATTGTTTATCACCATATAATATATGCTTATGTTTACATTCACTTTGAATATAATATGTTATCATGTATTTCCTGTGCATAATTGTATGTACATGAAATATATGTATACAACCATTTAAGAATGATTTAAAGTTTATTAAATTTATTATATTCTGTACACTTCATCTATTTATTTTCATATTTCACCATGTCAAATTTAACACAAAATATGGGTATGTTTATATGTATCTATATGGCACTTTCTAACAAGGGATACTTTATGTGAATATGGTTTATGTCACGTTTACTGATCACTGAATAGTCTTCACATGTTGTAATATAAAGTGATGCTCTTTTACATCTATTGCGCATTCTGGTGAAAATCTTGTGGTATATATCAAAAGGACTCTTTTTAGTGTTATACAAAATTATATATAAAATTATAAATTACATATTTCTATAGATCGCGATGGGTACTGACATACTTACAAATATTGAACACTCATTTTTGTGCATGAACTGCAATTTCTCGTAACACGTATATATACTGTATTTGGTGGAATTGTCATCAACGCACCTCAATCTAGTGCGCATGCGCTGGCGTCCTTGGCAACTCACTACGAGTCGGCATCTGAATGTGCGCGGGATGAAGGGCGCCGCTGTGACATCATCACGCGGCGCAACCCTCCTGCATCACATGATGCCCACACCATGTGATAACTGTCTACTGACAAACGCGGTCATGACGCCACAGCTGATTGAGGTAATTGTATGGTAGAATATTTCCACCTGGCCAATCGATTTCTGATTGGTCGTCATCTTAGATTAATAGGAGGGTCATACTTGTAGATGCCACCCCCGGACGAAGGCGGAAGCCGAAACGCGTTGGGGCCGGCCGCCATTTGGAGTCTCAGCTACATGGGTTAGTACTCTGCTAGTACTTCATTTTTTACTATTTGCTGCTGGTTGCTGTCTGGGTTCTAATACGCACATGGGCATTTTCCCAGTATTCATACATGCATTAGTCGTTGTGAACATTAAATGACTTGGTGTAATAGTCCTGTCTCAAATGCACTTTGCATAATTGTGAGTTACATCTCTTTCACCCACTCTGCAAACAGTTTAACCATTTACCTGTAGCTTGTATATCTTACCTCATGTTACTTTACATCTTTGTCTTGAGGTATATACCTATTCACATGATTATACTCTGACTTATATTTGACTCATGTGGTGGCCATGCTTTTATTTGTGATTCATTTTAGACATTCATTTTGTATAAATAGTGCAATATTGTTGAATAAAAAGACTACATGTATTTTTTGACTTAAAGACTCCTTAGTTCTTTCTTTGTTCGGTTTAAGAATATAACTACTATAATACTGCTCCTATATACAAGAATATAACTACTATAATACTGCCCCCTGTATACAAGAATATAACTACTATAATACTGCCCTCTATGTACAAGAATATAACTACTATAATACTGCCCCTATATACAAGAAAATAACTACTATAATACTGCTCCTATATACAAGAAATAACTACTATAATACTGCCTCCTATATACAAGAATATAACTACTATAATACTGCCCTCTATGTACAAGAATATAACTACTATAATACTGCCCTCTATGTACAAGAATATAACTACTATAATACTGCCCCTATATACAAGAAAATAACTAATATAATACTGCCTCCTATATACAAGAATATAACTACTATAATACTGCCCCTATATACAAGAATATAACTACTATAATACTGCTCCTATATACAAGAATATAACTACTATAATACTACTCCTATATACAAGAATATAACTACTATAATACTGCCTCCTATATACAAGAATATAACTACTATAATACTGTCCCCTATATACAAGAATATAAACTACTATAATACTGCTCCTATATACAAGAATATAGCTACTATAATACTGCCCCCTATATACAAGAATATAACTACTATAATACTGCCCTTTTATACAAGAATATAACTACTTTAATACTGCCACCTATATACAAGAATATAACTACTATAATAATGCTCCTATATACAAGAATATAACTACTATAATACTGCTCCTATATACAAGAACATAACTACTATAATACTGCCCCCTATGTACAAGAATATAACTACTATAATACTGCCCTCTATGTACAAGAATATAACTACTATAATACTGCCCCCTGTATACAAGAATATAACAACTATAATACTGCCCCTATATACAAGAATATAACTACTATAATACTGCCCCTATATACAAGAAAATAACTACTATAATACTGCTCCTATATACAAGAAAATAACTACTATAATACTGCTCCTATATACAAGAAAATAACTACTGTAATACTGCTCCTATATACAAGAATATAACTAATATAATACTGCTCCTATATACAAGAATATAACGACTATAATACTGCTCCTATATACAAGAATATAACTACTATAATACTGCTCCTATATACAAGAATATAACTACTATAATACTGCCCCCTGTATACAAGAATATAACTACTATAATACTGCCCTCTATGTACAAGAATATAACTACTATAATACTGCCCCTATATACAAGAAAATAACTACTATAATACTGCTCCTATATACAAGAAAATAACTACTATAATACTGCCTCCTATATACAAGAATATAACTACTATAATACTGCCCTCTACGTACAAGAATATAACTACTATAATACTGCCCTCTATGTACAAGAATATAACTACTATAATACTGCCCCTATATACAAGAAAATAACTAATATAATACTGCTCCTATATACAAGAAAATAACTACTAAAATACTGCCTCCTATATACAAGAATATAACTACTATAATACTGCCCTCTATGTACAAGAATATAACTACTATAATACTGCCCTCTATGTACAAGAATATAACTACTATAATACTGCCCCTATATACAAGAAAATAACTAATATAATACTGCCTCCTATATACAAGAATATAACTACTATAATACTGCCCCTATATACAAGAATATAACTACTATAATACTGCTCCTATATACAAGAATATAACTACTATAAAACTACTCCTATATACAAGAATATAACTACTATAATACTGCCTCCTATATACAAGAATATAACTACTATAATACTGTCCCCTATATACAAGAATATAAACTACTATAATACTGCTCCTATATACAAGAATATAGCTACTATAATACTGCCCCCTATATACAAGAATATAACTACTATAATACTGCCCTTTTATACAAGAATATAACTACTTTAATACTGCCACCTATATACAAGAATATAACTACTATAATACTGCCCCCTGTATACAAGAATATAACAACTATAATACTGCCCCTATATACAAGAATATAACTACTATAATACTGCCCCTATATACAAGAAAATAACTACTATAATACTGCTCCTATATACAAGAAAATAACTACTATAATACTGCTCCTATATACAAGAATATAACTACTATAATACTGCCCTCTATGTACAAGAATATAACTACTATAATACCGCTCCTACAGTATAAACAGTACAAGAATATACCAACTATAATACTGCCCCTATGTACAAGAATATAACTACTATAATACCGCCCCCTATATACAAGAATATAACTACTATAATACTGCCCCCTATATACAAGAATATAACTGCTATAATACTGCCCCTATATACAAGAATATAACTGCTATAATACTGCCCCTATATACAAGAATATAACTACTATAATACTGCCCCTATATACAAGAATATAACTACTATAATACTGCCCCTATGTACAAGAATATAACTACTATAATACTGCCTCTATGTATAAGAATATAACTACTATAATACTGCCTCCTATATACAAGAATATAACTACTATAATACTGCCCCTATATACAAGAATATAACTACTATAATACTGCCTCTATATACAAGAATATAACTGCTATAATACTGCCCCCTATGTACAAGAATATAACTACTATAATACTGCCTCCTATATACAAGAATATAACTACTATAATACTGCCCCTATATACAAGAATATAACTACTATAATACTGCTCCTATATACAAGAATATAACTACTATAATACTGCCTCCTATATACAACAATATAACTACTATAATACTGCTCCTATATACAAGAATATAACTACTATAATACTGCTCCTATATACAAGAATATAACTACTATAATACTGCTCCTATATACAAGAATAGAACTACTATAATATTGCTCCTATATACAAGAATATAACTACTATAATACTGCCCCTATATACAAGAATAGAACTGCTATAATACTGCCCCTATATACAAGAATAGAACTACTATAACTGCCCCTATATACAAGAATATAAGTACTATAATACTGCCGCCTATATACAAGAATATAACTACTATAAGGGCACGACCAGACGTGGCGGAATTGCTCTGGAAATCCGCAGCGTACACGTTTCTCCATTGCTTTCCACAGCTTTTTAGTGAGGTTCGTTTACACGTTGCGGAAAACTCCGCTGCGGACCATAGGCTGCGGTGCAGAATTTGGTGTCCGCAGCATACACTGGTTGTTGCGGACGTGTAGCGGACTTGTTGCGGAGTCATTGCGGAATTTCTCCATTGTCTTCAATGGAGAGTCAAAATTCCGCAATGAAGTCCGCAAATGTTATATGTGCTGCGTAGCGTATTTGTTTTACGAACATGATCTTTCTTCATTCTGGCTGGACCTATGTATTTCTAGGTCTACAGCCAGACTGAAGCATGCACACTAACGTAAAAACGCCGGTAATCACGGGCCGTTATTACGGCACGGGCAGGCCCATAGAAGTCAATGGGGCTCCCGTAATTACGGGTGACTACGCGTGTGCACCCGTAATTACGGGAGCGTTGCTAGGTGACGTCAGTAAATAGTCACTGTCCAGGGTGCTGAAAGAGTTAAACGATTGTCAGTAACTGTTTCAGCACCCTGGACAGTGACTTTCGATCACAATATAGATTAACCTGTGAAAAAAATAGAAGTTCCTACTTACCGAGAACTCCCTGCTTCTTCCTCCAGTCCGGCCTCCCGGGATGACGTTTCAGTTCAAGTGAAGGCTGCAGCCAATCACAGGCCAATCACAGGCTGCAGCGGTCACATGGACTGCCGCGTCATCCAGGGAGGTCGGGCTGGATGTCAAGAGAGGGACGCGTCACCAAGACAACGGCCGGGTAAGTATGAAATTCTTTTACTTTTACTAGTGAAAGGGCTGTCCCTTCTCTCCATCCTGCACTGATAGAGAGAAGGGAAGTACTTATACCTGGATACGCAACGGCTAGTCCGCATCAATTTAATGCCCACTTTAGGCAGAGCCGCAACAGAATCTGCAACGCAGATTCTGTGCGGCATTGATGCGGACAGTGGCGGAAGAAATACGCCACGTTTGGTCATGCCCTAATACTGCTCCTATATACAAGAATACAACTACTATAATACTGCTCCTATATACAAGAATATAACTACTATAATACTGCTCCTATATACAAGAATATAACTACTATAATACTGCCCCTATATACAAGAATATAACTACTATAATACTGCCCCCTATATACAAGAATATAACTGCTATAATACTGCCCCTATATACAAGAATATAACTACTATAATACTGCCCCTATATACAAGAATATAACTACTATAATACTGCCCCTATATACAAGAATATAACTACTATAATACTGCCCCTATGTACAAGAATATAACTACTATAATACTGCCTCCTATATACAAGAATATAACTACTATAATACTGCTCCTATATACAAGAATATAACTACTATAATACTGCTCCTATATACAAGAATATAACTACTATAATACTGCTCCTATATAAAAGAATATAACTGCTATAATACTGCCTCCTATATGCAAGAATATAACTACTATAATACTGCCCGTATATGCAAGAATATAACTGCTATAATAGTGTCCCCTATATACAAGAATATAACTACTATAAACTGCCCCTATGTACAAGAATATAACTACTATAATACTGCCCCCTATATATAGGAATATAACTACTATAATACTGCTCCTATATACAAGAATATAACTACTATAATACTGCTCCTATATACAAGAATATAACTACTATAATACTGCCTCTTATATACAAGAATATAACTACTATAATACTGCTCCCTATGTACAAGAATATAACTGCTATAATACTGCTCCTATATACAAGAATATAACTACTATAAGGGTATGTTCACACGTAGTCAACCAAAACGTCTGAAAATCCAGAGCTGTTTTCAAGGGAAAACAGACCCTGCTTTTCAGACGTTTTTTTTACCAACTCGCAATTTTCGCGGCATTTTTCGCGCCGTTTTCGCGGCGTTTTTTACGTCCGTTTTTGGAGCTGTTTTCATTGGAGTCTATGAGAAAACAGCTCCAAAAACGTCTGAAAGAAGTGTCATGCACTTCTTTTGACGAGGCTGTATTTTTACGAGTCGTCGTTTGACAGCTGTCAAACGACGACGCGTAAATAACAGGTCGTCTGCACAGTACGTCGGCAAACCCATTCAAATGAATGGGCAGATGTTTGCCGACGTATTGGAGCCGTATTTTCAGACGTAAAACGAGGCATAATACGCCTCGTATACGTCTGAAATTTGGCCGTGTGAACATACCCTAATACTGCAACCTATATACAAGAATATAACTACTATAATACTGCCCCCTATATACAAGAATATAATTACTATAATACTGCCCCTATATACAAGAATATAACTACTATAATACTGCAACCTATATACAAGAATACAACTACTATAATACTGCCCCTATATACAAGAATATAACTACTATAATACTGCTCCTATATATAAGAATATAACTACTATAATACTGCCCCTATATACAAGAATATAACTACTATAATACTGCTCCCTATGTACAAGAATATAACTACTATAATACTGCCTCTATATACAAGAATATAACTACTATAATACTGCCCCCTATATACAAGAATATAACTACTATAATACTTCCCCCTACATACAAGAATATAACTATTATAATTCCTATATGCAAGAATATAACTACTATAATACTGCCCGTATATACAAGAATATAACTGCTATAATAGTGTCCCCTATATACAAGAATATAACTACTATAATATTGCTCCTATATACAAGAATATAACTACTATAATACTGCCCCTATATACAAGAATATAACTGCTATAATACTGCCCCTATATGCAAGAATAGAACTACTATAACTGCCCCTATATACAAGAATATAAGTACTATAATACTGCCACCTATATACAAGAATATAACTACTATAAGGGCACGACCAGACGTGGCGGAATTGCTCTGGAAATCCGCAGCGTACACGTTTCTCCATTGCTTTCCACAGCTTTTTAGTGAGGTTCGTTTACACGTTGCGGAAAACTCCGCTGCGGACCATAGGCTGCAGTGCAGAATTTGGTGTCCGCAGCATACACTGGTTGTTGCGGACGTGTAGCGGACTTGTTGGGAGTCATTGCGGAATTTCTCCATTGTCTTCAATGGAGAGTCAAAATTCCGCAATGAAGTCCGCAAATGTTATATGTGCTGCGTAGCGTATTTGTTTTACGAACATGATCTTTCTTCATTCTGGCTGGACCTATGTATTTCTAGGTCTACAGCCAGACTGAAGCATGCACACTAACGTAAAAACGCCGGTAATCACGGGCCGTTATTACGGCACGGGCAGGCCCATAGAAGTCAATGGGGCTCCCGTAATTACGGGTGACTACGCGTGTGCACCCGTAATTACGGGAGCGTTGCTAGGTGACGTCAGTAAATAGTCACTGTCCAGGGTGCTGAAAGAGTTAAACGATTGTCAGTAACTGTTTCAGCACCCTGGACAGTGACTTTCGATCACAATATAGATTAACCTGTGAAAAAAATAGAAGTTCCTACTTACCGAGAACTCCCTGCTTCTTCCTCCAGTCCGGCCTCCCGGGATGACGTTTCAGTTCAAGTGAAGGCTGCAGCCAATCACAGGCCAATCACAGGCTGCAGCGGTCACATGGACTGCCGCGTCATCCAGGGAGGTCGGGCTGGATGTAAAGAGAGGGACGCGTCACCAAGACAACGGCCGGGTAAGTATAAAATTCTTTTACTTTTACTAGTGAAAGGGCTGTCCCTTCTCTCCATCCTGCACTGATAGAGAGAAGGGAAGTACTTATACCTGGATACGCAACGGCTAGTCCGCATCAATTTAATGCCCACTTTAGGCAGAGCCGCAACAGAATCTGCAACGCAGATTCTGTGCGGCATTGATGCGGACAGTGGCGGAAGAAATACGCCATGTCTGGTCATGCCCTAATACTGCTCCTATATACAAGAATACAACTACTATAATACTGCTCCTATATACAAGAATATAACTACTATAATACTGCTCCTATATACAAGAATATAACTACTATAATACTGCCCCCTATATACAAGAATATAACTACTATAATACTGCCCCCTATATACAAGAATATAACTGCTATAATACTGCCCCTATATACAAGAATATAACTACTATAATACTGCCCCTATATACAAGAATATAACTACTATAATACTGCCCCTATATACAAGAATATAACTACTATAATACTGCCCCTATGTACAAGAATATAACTACTATAATACTGCCTCCTATATACAAGAATATAACTACTATAATACTGCTCCTATATACAAGAATATAACTACTATAATACTGCTCCTATATACAAGAATATAACTACTATAATACTGCTCCTATATAAAAGAATATAACTGCTATAATACTGCCTCCTATATGCAAGAATATAACTACTATAATACTGCCCGTATATACAAGAATATAACTGCTATAATAGTGTCCCCTATATACAAGAATATAACTACTATAAACTGCCCCTATGTACAAGAATATAACCACTATAATACTGCCCCCTATATATAGGAATATAACTACTATAAGGGCGGGTTCACACATGGCGGAATTTCACTTAAATTCCGCTGCGGACACTCCGCAGCGTTAATCCGCAGCGGAGCCGTTTCTCCATTGACTTTCACTTTAATTTAGCAGTGTTCGTTTACACGATGCGTACAATTCCGCTGCGGAGCATAGGCTGCGGAGCGGAATTTGGTGTCCGCAGCATGCTCTGTCTGTTGCGGAGCAGTGGCGGACTGGTTGCGGACTCATGGCGGAATTTCTCCATTGACTTCAATGGAGAGTCAAAATTCCGCAATGAAGTCCGCAGATCTTATGTGTGCTGCGGAGCGTATTGTTTTTACTACCATGACATTTCTTCATTCTGGCTGGACCTATGTATTTCTAGGTCTACAGCCAGACTGAGGAAGTCAATGGGGCTCCCGTAATGACGGGAGCGTTGCTAGGAGACGTCTGTAAATAGTCACTGTCCAGGGTGCTGAAAGAGTTACGCGATCGGCAGTAACTGTTTCTGCACCCGGGACAGTGACTACCGATCTCAATATACATGTATCTGTAAAAAAAAATATAAGTTCATACTTACCGAGAACTCCCTGCGTCTGTCTCCAGTCCGGCCTCCCAGGATGACGTTTCAGTGTAAGTGACGGCTGCAGCCAATCACAGGCCAAGCACAGGCTGCAGCGGTCACATGGACTGGAGCGTCATCCAGGGAGGTCGGGCCGGATGCCGAAAGAGGGACGCGTCACCAAGACAACGGGCGGTAAGTATGAATTTCTTTGACTTTCACTAGGGAAAGTGCTGTCCCTTCTCTCTATCCTGCACTGAATAGGGAGAAGAGAAGCACTTTTCCTGCAGTCCGCAGCGGCCAGTCCGCATCAATTTTCTGCACATTTTGTGCAGATCCGCTGCAGAATCTGCAACGCAGATTCTGTGCGGCATTGATGCGGACAGTTGCGGAGGAATTCCGCCATGTGTGGTCATGCCCTAATACTGCTCCTATATACAAGAATATAACTACTATAATACTGCTCCTATATACAAGAATATAACTACTATAATACTGCCTCTTATATACAAGAATATAACTACTATAATACTGCTCCCTATGTACAAGAATATAACTGCTATAATACTGCTCCTATATACAAGAATATAACTACTATAATACTGCAATCTATATACAAGAATATAACTACTATAATACTGCCCCCTATATACAAGAATATAATTACTATAATACTGCCCCTATATACAAGAATATAACTACTATAATACTGCAACCTATATACAAGAATACAACTACTATAATACTGCCCCTATATACAAGAATATAACTACTATAATACTGCTCCTATATATAAGAATATAACTACTATAATACTGCCCCTATATACAAGAATATAACTACTATAATACTGCTCCCTATGTGCAAGAATATAACTACTATAATACTGCCTCTATATACAAGAATATAACTACTATAATACTGCCCCCTATATACAAGAATATAACTACTATAATACTTCCCCCTACATACAAGAATATAACTATTATAATACTGCCCCCTATGTACAAGAATATAACTACTATAATACTGCTCCTATATACAAGAATATAACTACTATAATACTGCCCCTATGTACAAGAATATAACTACTATAATACTGCCTCCTATATACAAGAATATAACTACTATAATACTGCTCCTATATACAAGAATATAACTACTATAATACTGCTCCTATATACAAGAATATAACTACTATAATACTGCTCCTATATAAAAGAATATAACTGCTATAATACTGCCTCCTATATGCAAGAATATAACTACTATAATACTGCCCGTATATACAAGAATATAACTGCTATATTAGTGTCCCCTATATACAAGAATATAACTACTATAAACTGCCCCTATGTACAAGAATATAACTACTATAATACTGCCCCCTATATATAGGAATATAACTACTATAATACTGCTCCTATATACAAGAATATAACTACTATAATACTGCTCCTATATACAAGAATATAACTACTATAATACTGCCTCTTATATACAAGAATATAACTACTATAATACTGCTCCCTATGTACAAGAATATAACTGCTATAATACTGCTCCTATATACAAGAATATAACTACTATAATACTGCAACCTATATACAAGAATATAACTACTATAATACTGCCCCCTATATACAAGAATATAATTACTATAATACTGCCCCTATATACAAGAATATAACTACTATAATACTGCAACCTATATACAAGAATACAACTACTATAATACTGCCCCTATATACAAGAATATAACTACTATAATACTGCTCCTATATATAAGAATATAACTACTATAATACTGCCCCTATATACAAGAATATAACTACTATAATACTGCTCCCTATGTACAAGAATATAACTACTATAATCCTGCCTCTATATACAAGAATATAACTACTATAATACTGCCCCCTATATACAAGAATATAACTACTATAATACTTCCCCCTACATACAAGAATATAACTATTATAATACTGCCCCCTATGTACAAGAATATAACTACCATAATACTGTTCCTATATACAAGAATATAACTACTATAATACTGCCCCCTATATACAAGAATATAACTACTATAATACTGCTCCATATATACAAGAATATAACTACTATAATACTGCTCCTATATACAAGAATATAACTACTATAATACTGCTCTTATATACAAGAATATAACTACTATAATACTGGCCTCCTATATACAAGAATATAACTACTATAATACTGCTCTTATATACAAGAATATAACTACTATAATACTGGCCTCCTATATACAAGAATACAACTACTATAATACTGCTCCTATATACAAGAATATATCTACTCTAATACTGCTCCTATATACAAGAATATAACTAGTATAATACTGCTCCTATATACAAGAATATAACTACTATAATACTGCTCCTATATACAAGAATATAACTGCTATAATACTGCCTCCTATATGCAAGAATATAACTACTATAATACTGCCCGTATATACAAGAATATAACTGCTACAATAGTGTCCCCTATATACAAGAATATAACTACTATAATACTGCCCCTATGTACAAGAATATAACTACTATAATACTGCCCCCTATATATAGGAATATAACTACTATAATACTGCTCCTATATACAAGAATATAACTACTATAATACTGCTCCTATATACAAGAATATAACTACTATAATACTGCCTCTTATATACAAGAATATAACTACTATAATACTGCCCCATATGTACAAGAATATAACTACTATAATACTGCTCCTATATACAAGAATATAACTATTGTAATACTGCTCCTATATACAAGAATATAACTATTATAATACTGCCCCCTATGTACAAGAATATAACTACTATAATACTGCTCCTATATACAAGAATATAACTACTATAATACTGCCTCCTATATACAAGAATATAACTACTATAATACTGCCCTCTATATACAAGAATATAACTACTATAATACTGCCCCTATATACAAGAATATAACTACTATAATACTGCTCCTATATACAAGAATATAACTACTATAATACTGCTCCATATATACAAGAATATAACTACTATAATACTGCTCCTATATACAAGAATATAACTACTATAATACTGCTCCTATATACAAGAACATAACTACTATAATACTGCTCTTATATACAAGAATATAACTATTATAATACTGGCCTCCTATATACAAGAATATAACTATTGTAATACTGCTCCTATATACAAGAATATAACTATTATAATACTGCCCCCTATGTACAAGAATATAACTACTATAATACTGCTCCTATATACAAGAATATAACTACTATAATACTGCCTCTTATATACAAGAATATAACTACTATAATACTGCCCCATATGTACAAGAATATAACTACTATAATACTGCTCCTATATACAAGAATATAACTACTATAATACTGCCTCTTATATACAAGAATATAACTACTATAATACTGCCCCATATGTACAAGAATATAACTACTATAATACTGCTCCTATATACAAGAATATAACTATTGTAATACTGCTCCTATATACAAGAATATAACTATTATAATACTGCCCCCTATGTACAAGAATATAACTACTATAATACTGCTCCTATATACAAGAATATAACTACTATAATACTGCTCCTATATACAAGAATATAACTATTGTAATACTGCTCCTATATACAAGAATATAACTATTATAATACTGCCCCCTATGTACAAGAATATAACTACTATAATACTGCTCCTATATACAAGAATATAACTACTATAATACTGCCTCCTATATACAAGAATATAACTACTATAATACTGCCCTCTATATACAAGAATATAACTACTATAATACTGCCCCTATATACAAGAATATAACTACTATAATACTGCTCCTATATACAAGAATATAACTACTATAATACTGCTCCATATATACAAGAATATAACTACTATAATACTGCTCCTATATACAAGAATATAACTACTATAATACTGCTCCTATATACAAGAACATAACTACTATAATACTGCTCTTATATACAAGAATATAACTATTATAATACTGGCCTCCTATATACAAGAATATAACTACTATAATACTGCCCCCTATCTACAAGGTTATGTGTACAGTCAGCAGTGATAGTTAATAGTGATGTTATGTATATATTTAGGGAGAACTAGGTAACTGTGGGGTTTAATTTTTCGCTAACATGAACTGTTTGACGGAATGCTTTAAAAATATATATTTGACTCTGATCGTCTCTTCCTCCCGGTCCCCTTGACGTGGTGTTTGCAGCTGTGCAGCTGATAAGTGGAAGCTTTGCTGACAACGTCGCTTCTTAAAATCCACAGTGTCGGAAATCCTTTTGAAGATTAGGAACAGCAATGATGCAATCGGTTAATGAAAAAGTCACAGACTGGAATTCATTTGCATATGTATTAGATAAAATATGGATTTTCTCAGTAGTAGAAGTGCTGAGTACAACAGCAGCGAAATCTCTTCTTGCTACAAAATATTGTATGAAGCCGGAGATCTCTTAGACCTTAGACGTTTTTTAAGAGCCTGGTCCATGTATATGTCGGGGAATAAAATTCCTTTCACATGTCACCTGTAAAACTCCTTTTTTTTTCTCAAGTGAATGGTCACGTTCTATCATCATGTCGTTTCCAACATTCTGGGCTGATGGATTTATGACTATATATCTTAATATGTCTATTTTTTAGAACTCCAAATCCCCTGTATATAAATAGAATTAAATGCTAAAATGATATCTACCTGCAGCTACCACTCGGAGGAACTCAGGAGCTTACTGTATGCTGGGTTATTGTTGAGTTCAATGTATAACATTATTCTGTATGCAGTCCTAAGCTCCCCCTGGTGGTGGCGGCAGACACATAGAATTTATTCATTTAGGTCTAACTCCAGGCAAAAACTGATTTGGTGAGTTGAAGTGTCCAGACCAGTCATTTAATTCCACTGTATTATAAGGGCTAAGCTGTCAGGGGATGTCTACCAACAAGATTATATTCAATGACGACAGACAGAATTGTGAGTTCAGCTCTGGAGTATAATACAGGCTGTAACCCAGGATCAGTATAAAATAAGTAAGTTCATTTATGTAGACAGTGACTTCACCAGCAAAATAGTGACTGCAGCTCTGGAGTATAATACAAGCTATAACTCAGGATCAGTACAAGATAAGTAATGTAATGTATGTACATAGTCACTCCACCAGCAGAATAGTGAGTGCAGCTCTGGATTATAATACAGAATGTAATTCAGGATCAGTACGGGATAAGTAATATAATGTATGTACACAGTGACTCCACCAGCAGATTAGTGAGTGCAGCTCTGGTGTATAATACAGGATGTAACACAGGATAAGTACAAAATAACTAATGTAATGTATGTACACAGTGACTCTACCAGGAGAATAGTGAGTGCAGCTCTGAAGTATAAGGGCGGGTTCACACATGGCGGAATTTCACTTAAATTCCGCTGCGGACACTCCGCAGCGTTAATCCGCAGCGGAGCCGTTTCTCCATTGACTTTCACTTTAATTTAGCAGTGTTCGTTTACACGATGCGTACAATTCCGCTGCGGAGCATAGGCTGCGGAGCGGAATTTGGTGTCCGCAGCATGCTCTGTCTGTTGCGGAGCAGTGGCGGACTCATGGCGGAATTTCTCCATTGACTTCAATGGAGATTCAAAGTTCCGCAATGAAGTCCGCAGCTGTCATGCACATGTCATGTGTGCTGCGGATACGTCTTGCTTTTTTAACTTGACATTTCTTCATTCTGGCTGGACCTATGTATTTCTAGGTCTACAGCCAGACTGAGGAAGTCAATGGGGCTCCCGTAATGACGGGAGCGTTGCTAGGAGACGTCAGTAAATAGTCACTGTCCAGGGTGCTGAAAGAGTTAAGCGATCGGCAGTAACTGTTTCTGCACCCGGGACAGTGACTACCGATCCCAATATACATGTATCTGTAAAAAAAAAATGAAGTTCGTACTTACCGAGAACTCCCTGTTTCTGTCTCCAGTCCGGCCTCCCAGGATGACGTTTCAGTGTAAGTGACGGCTGCAGCCAATCACAGGCCAAGCACAGGCTGCAGCGGTCACATGGACTGGCGCGTCATCCAGGGAGGTCGGGCTGGATGCCGAAGGAGGGACGCGTCATCAAGACAACGGGCGGTAAGTATGAATTTCTTTTACTTTCACTAGGGAAAGTGCTGTCCCTTCTCTCTATCCTGCACTGATAGGGAGAAGGGAAGCACTTTTCCCGCAGTCCGCAGCAGCTAGTCCGCATCAATTTTCTGCACATTTTGTGCAGATCCGCAGCCGTAATCCGCAACCCGGATTAGGTGCGGCATTGATGCGGACAGTTGCGGAGGAATTCCGCCATGTGTGGTCATGCCCTAATACGGGATGAAACTCAGGAATGGTACGGGTTACTTAATGTAACGTATGTACACAATGATTCCACCAGCAGAATAGTAAGTGCAGCTCTGGAGTATAATACAGAATGTAACTCAGAATCAGTACAAAATAAGTAATGTAATGTCTGTATACAGTGACTCCACCAGCAGAATAGTGAGTGCAGCTCTGAAGTATTTTTCAGGCTGTAACTCAGAATCAATACTAGATAAGTAATATAATGTATGTACACAGTGACTCCATCAGCAGAATAGTGAGTGCAGCTCTGGAGCATAATACAAGATGTAACTCAGCATCGTACAGGATAAGTAATGTAATGTATGTACACAGTCACTCCACCATAGGATAGTGAGTACAGCTCTGGAGTATAATACAGGATGTAACTCAGGATCAGTACAGGATACAGTGGCGTAACTACCGCTATAG
Source organism: Rhinoderma darwinii (assembly GCF_050947455.1). Taxonomy (NCBI): domain Eukaryota; kingdom Metazoa; phylum Chordata; class Amphibia; order Anura; family Rhinodermatidae; genus Rhinoderma; species Rhinoderma darwinii. The sequence continues at coordinate 21,618 of NW_027462271.1, forward strand.
CAGCCGTAGCGGCTGCTACGGGGCCCGCAGCATGAGGGGGAGGCTCCGCTAGCAGCTATGGCTGCTACAGCGCGACGCCAATGAAGGGGTTGTTCCTACAAAAGACATGCATCCCCTATCCACAGGATAGGGGATACATCTCTTTTGTAGGACAAACTATGGGCCGTTTTTTTTTATGGTGGGGGGGTTCTGTATGGCGTTATCTACAGGGGGGGGTTCTGTATGGCATTATCTACGGGGGGTTCTGTATGGCGTTATCTACAGGGGGGTCTGTATGGCGTTATCTACAGGGGGGGTCTGTATGTTGTTATCTACAGGGGGGGTTTGTATGGCGCTATCTACAGGGGGACTCTGTATGGAGTTATGTACAGGGGGGGTCTGTATGGCATTATCTACGGGGGGGTCTGTATGGCATTATCTACAGGGGGGTCTGTATGCCGTTATTTACAGGGCGCTGTATGGCGTTATCTACGGGGAGGTCTGTATGGCGTTATCTACAGGGGGGGTTCTGTATGGTGTTATCTACAGGGGGGTCTGTATGGCGTTATCTACAGGAGGTGTCTGTATGGCGTTATCTACAGGGGGTCTGTATGGCGTTATCTACAGGGGGGTCTGTATGGCGTTATCTACAGGGGGGTCTGTATGGTGTTATCTACAGGGGGGGTCTGTATGGCATTATCTACAGGGGGGCTGTATGGCGTTATCTACAGGGGGCCGTATGGCGTTATCTAAAGGGGGGATTGGGGCTGTAAGACGTTATCTACAGGGGGCTGTGTATGGTGCTATCTATAGGGGGGCCCTGTGTGGTGGAATCTATAGGGAGGCACTATCTACAAGGGGGGGATGTGTGATACCCAGTAAAAAGTTTGCTATGGGGCCCAGTCTTTCCTAGTTACGCCCCTAACAGGATAAGTAATGTAATGTATGTACACAGTGACTCCAGCAGCAGAATAGTGAGTAAAGCTCTGGAGTATAATACAGGCTGTAACTCAGGATCAGTACAGGATAAGTAATGTAATGTATGTACACAGTGACTCCACCAGCAGAATAGTGAGTGCAGCTCTGGAGTATAATACAGGATATAACTCAGGATCAGTACAGGATAAGTAATGTAATGTTGTACACAGTGACTCCACCAGCAGAATAGTGAGTGCAGCTCTGGAGTATAATACAGGATGTTACTCAGGATCAGTACAGGATAAGTAATGTAATGTATGTACACAGTGACTCCACCAGCAGAATAGTGAGTGCAGCTCTGGAGTATAATACAGGATGTAACTCTGGATGAGTACAAGATAAGTATTGTAATGTATGTACACAGTGATTCTACCAGTAGAATAGGGAGTGCAGCTCTGGAGTATAATACAGGATGTAACTCAAGAACAGTATGGGATACTTAATGTAACGTATGTACACAGTGATTCCACAAGCAGAATAGTGAGTATAATACAGGATGTAACTCAAGAACAGTATGGGATACTTAATGTAACGTATGTACACAGTGATTCCACCAGCAGAATAGTGAGTGCAGCTCTGGAGTATAATACAGGATATAACGCAGGATCAGTACAGGATAAATACTGTAATGTATGTACACAGTGACTCCACCAGCAGAATAGTGAGTGCAGCTCTGGAGTATAATACAGGATGTAACTCAGGATCAGTACAGGATAAGTAATGTAATGTATGTACACAGTGACTCCACCAGCAGAATAGTGAATGCAGCTCCGTACTATTTTTCAGGCTGTAACTCAGAATCAATACTGGATAAGTAATATAATGTATGTACACAGTGACTACTCCAGCAGAATAGTGAGTGCAGCTCCGTACTATTTTTCAGCCTGTAGCTCAGAATCAATACTGGATAAGCAATATAATGTATGTACACAGTGACTCCACCTTTTATGTACATGATGTTTTTATATAAACTGCAAGTTGATGTTCAAAGTTGGACATGCCTTTCAGTCCTGCAGGGAGTCCCTCATTCTATATATAACTGCTGCTTTCAGATATATAAACCGAAATAATGTTCATGCCTCTATATTCTACACCCTGTATATACTGAAGCAGGATGCAGTATATATATATATATATATATATATATATATATATATATATATTTATGCATTTAGAGCCAGGAGGAGTATATAGATAGCTCTGAATTTATTGTAGTCAGAATTCAGTTTTAGGGCCTGAAGTCTGGGATCGGATTTTCTTTTTTGAGTCTGATAAAGGAGTCATATGCACTACTCGTGACTTAAGGTGATTAGATGTGGCGGAGCCTCTATTATGAGGTAGGCCATAAAAATTGTGGCCTTCTTTTATTTTTGGCTATTATATTTGATGTTCCTTGTAGAACGGTAATATGGAAGACAGGGCCACTTTGCAGGTCCAATGGGATAACTACTAGGTGGCCCCTTTTTGGTCTGATTTGCCTAACAAGAGTACTACTTATACCGCCCTGATGTCGGTCCTGATCCCGTAGTGTTTATCCAGAAGAAGGCACAAACAACCTCTAATGAGGTAGTAGCCAATTATCCCCAGTAGGGCGAAAAATTCTTACCCAAATTGAGAATTATACTTAACGGCCCATCGGAAGGGATGAAGTATAGATAACATTATATCATGTCATATAGGAAAGGCTCCAAAACTGGTCTGGTGTACCACAAATATACAAGTTTTGGGTAGAATCATGGATTTGCGGTAACCTTACAATGTATTTCAGTGGGGGAATATCCTATGTATGTAGCGTAGCTTCCCTTCCAGTGATTATTGTGCTGCGGCTCTTCCATTTTGAGTATAATTCACAGTTGCCTTCGTGTCAGGATGATTCATTTTCCCTCCCATCCCGGCTGTCTGACACAGCACCCAAGTACAAAGCATAAACATTTAATTTGTACAGGATTGTATGTGCCGGAGGCTCTTGTCTCTAAAAGTCAAGTGCTTTGTGCCGCTATCTCTTCTAATTCTCATTTCATCTCGGATTCCGTCTTGTGACTCTCATTTTGTTTATTAACAATATCAAAGACGTTATGCCCCATAGGTAAATTTTTATTGTTGGTTAAAAAAAGAAAAGTTAATGGCACATGCGGTGATGCATGTAGATCTCGCCTGACCTAAAAATCATCAATCTACAGAGAGATTCAGGACAGCGCGGCGCTTACTGTCTGTGGGATTGGAAAAATTCTATCAGCGTGTTCTATTCCCGTCTCTTACAATCCAATCCACGGAGCTTTATAAGGACAACCCGGGCCTCCACGCATAAATTAGCATATATTAACCCTTAAAGGGGTTGTCCAGTTTATACACCCTATTAGGAAATTGTGAGTTAATAGATGGGGGGTCCTATGTCTCCTATCCAGAGTGGAGGGCGGTTACAAAGAGCGTCTCTTGCTTTGGAGGACCTGTCCTGTTTGGCATTACACAGACAAGGCATTAATATAAATGGACACTGTGTAATGCTTAATTTCTCCTGTGGTGGTGCTGAAGAGAAATTGAACACTTACTGCCAGCTAATCGCTGGAGGTCCCAGCAGGAGGACACTGCTTGATCATCTTACTGTCAAGGGACCCTTCTAGAAAGTAGGGATTGTCCAAAGCAGAGAACCACTTTAATGCCCGCTGATGCCCTTTTTTACTGCGACCATTAAAGGGGTTACCTCATAAATAAATTCCATAACATGCTGACATGAACATTTTATCATTTTACACCCTAAGCGGCAGGGGCTGGTCATGTGATAATTTATTTGTAGAGCCCCCAAAGGTCAACACACAGCCATAGAGTTAAAGGGGTACGCCGAACTAAAGCCACTTTTGGTAAATCCACAATTTTTCATAGGCATCTGATAGGTTGGAGTACCACCTCTGGAACACTAACCAATTGGGAGAACGAGGATCCCCATTTGGCAACCCAAAGTGGCTAGTGGTGGCCACATATACAAATGTGCGCAGTTTTGTCCATTGAAGTCCATGGGTATCACAAAAACAGCTGTGGGGACCCCGATTCTCACAATAGGAAGGGGTCCCAGAGGTGGGATTCCCGCCTATCATACAATTATGGCATATCCTATAGACATGTATAGCATATCATGTTGTCTGAATACCCCTTTAAGCCCGTGTATTATATCTGGTGCCCACAAGGATTAAAAAAATAAATAAATAAATAAAGTTAAAAACCAAAATCAGTCCGGTAGCAGTGGCCTAGGATCTGCAGGAGGTGACAGACGTAAAGCTCAGGACTACCGGGGACGCTGGGATGAGATCTCGGGTTCTATTTAGCTTTCATACTAAATAAAACCACAATGGTAGAAAATGTGCTATTTCTGAGATACTGACGGCCTTAGATGTGTTTTATCTTCACATGAAATAATACTATAAATCCCTCTCATTCTCCCTCACACTGCAGGCACCATGCAGCTGGAATTATTCATGCTTTCAAAAAGAACTTATATTTTATGGATGAGCAGACAAACGCTGCCAGCGAGGACAGCAGCTTTATAATCAATGCCCATCACCCAGGAAATGTACAATATACTTCTCATTACCGAGTCTACATGTAACACCAAACTGAGAGCAATGCTGCTCCACTGAAAAGTCTCCAACTGGTTCAACTTCATATACATATCCATAGGGGGCAGTATTTTATAAGTTATATTCTTGTACATAGGGGGCAGTATTATAGTAGTTATATTCTTGTATATAGGCGCAGTATTATAGTAGTTTTATTCTTGTATATAGGGGGCAGTATTATAGTAGTTATATTCTTGTATATAGGCGCAGTATTATAGTAGTTATATTCTTGTATATAGGGGGCAGTATTATAGTAGTTATATTCTTGTATATAGGGGGCAGTATTATAGTAGTTATATTCTTGTATATAGGAGCAGTATTATAGTAGTTATATTCTTGTATATAGGGGGCAGTATTATAGTAGTTATATTCCTGTATATAGGAGCATTATTATAGTAGTTATATTCTTGTACATAGGGGGCAGTATTATAGTAGTTATATTCTTGTATATAGGAGCAGTATTATAGTAGTTATATTCTTGTATATAGGGGGCAGTATTATAGTAGTTATAGTCTTGTATATAGGGTGAAGTATTATAGTAGTTATAGTCTTGTATATAGGAGCAGTATTATAGTAATTATATTCTTGTATATAGGGGGCAGTATTATAGTAGTTATATTCTTGTATATAAGAGCAGTATTATAGTAGTTATATTCTTGTATATAGGAGCAGTAATATAGTAGTTATATTCTTGTATATAGGGGCAGTATTATAGTCGTTATATTCTTGTATATAGAGGGCAGTATTATAGTGGTTATATTCTTGTATATAGGGGGCAGTATTATAGTAGTTATATTCTTGTATATAGGAGCATTATTATAGTAGTTATATTCTTGTATATAGGAGCAGTATTATAGTAGTTATATTCTTGTATATAGAGGCAGTATTATAGTGGTTATATTCTTGTATATAGGTGGCAGTATTATAGTAGTTATATTCTTGTACATAGGGGGCAGTATTATAGTGGTTATATTCTTGTACATAGGGGGCAGTATTATAGTAGTTATATTCTTGTACATAGGAGCAGTATCATAGTAGTTATATTCTTATATATAGGAGGCAGTATTATAGTAGTGTTTTTTCTACATAGGGGGCAGTATTATAGTAGTTATATTCTTGTATATAGGAGCAGTATTATAGTAGTTATATTCTTATATATAGGGGGCAGTATTATAGTAGATATATTCTTGTATATAGGAGGCAGTATTATAGTAGTTATATTCTTGTATATAGGGGCAGTATTATAGTAGTTATATTCTTGTATGTAGGGGGCAGTATTATAGTAGTTATATTCCTGTATATAGGGGGCAGTATTATAGTAGTTATATTCTTGTACATAGGGGGCAGTATTATAATAGTTATATTCTTGTATATAGGAGCAGTATTATAGTAGTTATATTCTTGTATATGGGGGCAGTATTATAGTAGTTACTTTCTTGTATATAAGGGGCAGTATTATAGTAGTTATATTCTTGTATATAGGAGCAGTATTATAGTAGTTATATTCTTGTACATAGGGGGCAGTATTATAGTAGTTATATTCTTGTATATAAGGGGTAGTATTATAGTAGTTATATTCTTGTATATAGGGGGCAGTATTATAGTAGTTATATTCTTGTATATAGGGGGCAGTATTATAGTAATTATATTCCTGTATATAGAGGGCAGTATTATAGTAGATATATTCTTGTATATAGGGGGCAGTATTATAGTAGTTATATTCTTGTATATAGGGGGTAGTATTATAGTAGTGTTTTTTCTACATAGGGGGCAGTATTATAGTAGTTATATTCTTGTATATAGGGGACAGTATTATAGTAGTTATATTCTTGTATATAGGGGGCAGTATTATAGTAGTTATATTCTTGTATATAGGGGGTAGTATTATAGTAGTGTTTTTTCTACATAGGGGGCAGTATTATAGTAGTTATATTCTTGTTCATAGGGGGCAGTATTATGGTAGTTATATTCTTATCTATACAGTAGGTAATAGTATTATAGTAGTTATATGGGACATGCTATTGTTACCATATATTATTACTACCATGAATTACTATTCATCCTACTGATAACAGAAGTCATATAATAATTGCAGCAGATATTTGATATGTGAAAAGCTCTGGGGTTCACTATAATATGGAATGATTAATAGCTCAGTCAGTGTAACAGATGCCAGCGTTACTCCTCCAGCATTTGCCTTCTCCCTTGCACTGATTAGAGATAAGCTTTCCATCTAGTTCACTGAACACATTAAAGCTCAATGTAATGTGCGATCTAGAACATGAATAATTGTACGGCCGCGTTCTGTTTGTTTTGGTACTTTGTCTCAGCGTACATATTATCTGTAAAGAGAATTTATTGTCAGTGACTGAACTATTGCTTAAATAAAGACTTTATGTAATTATTTTTTAATCAAAGCATTTGACCTTTATAATAAGGTGACATTTCCTATTGGTTTTCGGCATCAGCTGTGTAGATTGTGGCAGGATCTGCAGTCATCTCTACAGTGGCGGACACAGACTGCAAAAGGCCCCTGTGCAGATAATGTGCCAGGGCCCCCCCCCCCCACCCCGCAAACTTCTCATGGCCGACGGTCCGCTTTCAGCTGCATCGCTGGGTCTCCTAAGTGACCCAACAATGCAGCACTAGCAGCCGGGGCGTCACTAAGGCTGGGTTCACACACACACTATTTACGGACGTAATTTGGGCGTTTTAGCATTGAATTACATCCGAAAATGCGGCTCAAAAGCGTCGGAAAACATCTGCCCATTCATTTGAATGGGTCTTACGATGTTCTGTGCCGATGGTCATTTTTTTTTACGCGCCGCTGTCGAAAGGCGGCGCGTAAAAAACTGCCTGTCACTTCTTCAGATGTAAATGGAGCCGTTTTCCATGGACTCCATGGAAAACCAGCTTCAATTACTTCCGTAGTGGACGCAGCAAAAGACGCCTGCACATGCCATTACGGCTGAAATTACGGTGCTGTTTTCTCCTGAAAACAGCACAGTAATTTCAGCCGTAACAGACGCTGCCGTGTGAACATACCCTCAGGGCTTAAAATGTCCGGGAAATAGCCCCAATACATATGTGTCCGCCCCAAAAAAAAGTGTGTGTATAGGAGACAGCATAGCATATCTATAGCACTACGACCCTATAAACTATGGATAGGATTAGATACAGTGGCTGAGCAGACAGTATCACACATGATAGGATTAGATACAGTGGCTCAGAAGGCAGTATCACACATGATAGGATTAGATACACAGCTCAGCAGACAGTATCACACATGATAGGATTAGATACAGTGGCCCAGCAGACAGTATCACACATGATAGGATTAGATACAGTGGCTCAGCAGACAGTACCACACATGATAGGATTAGATACAGTGGCTCAGCAGACAGTACCACACATGATAGGATTAGATACAGTGGCTCAGCAGACAGTATCACACATGATAGGATTAGATACAGTGGCTCAGCAGACAGTACCACACATTATAGGATTAGATACAGTGGCTCAGCAGACAGTATCACACATGATAGGATTAGATACAGTGGCTCAGCAGACAGTATCACACATGATCGGATTAGATATAGGGCCCAGCACAGTATCATACATGATTGGATTAGATACACAGCTCAGCAGACTGTATCACACATGATAGGATTAGATACAGGGCCCAGCTCGCTGACATTGCGGCTCCAGCGCTGGACCCAGGAAAGGTAAGAATAATAATTTTGCTTCTTTATGTGTTACTGATTATTTTTGTGTGTTTGTGTTTTTTTTACAGGTTCGGTTGTTGGACTTCGGATACGAGGACTTCAATGACGGCGTTTTTTTTATTCTCAATAAAATGGTTAATGAGGGTTGTGTTTTTATTTCAATAAAAAAAATTTCTATGTGCTTGTATCTTTTTAAACTTTATTATCACCGCCTTAGTAATGGCCGCTGGCTGATTGACAACCTCCATTACTAAGGCGAGGCTTAATGTTAGCCGGTGCAGAGTCTACACTAACCCCCATTATTACCCCGGTACCCACCGCCACCAGGGGTACTGGGAAGAGCCGGGTACAAACCAGTACCCGACCAGCTGTAGTGACGGGCAGGCACCGGGGTGGCCGCAGGCTGGTAGTATTAGGCTGGGGAAGGCCAAAAACAGTGGCCCTTCCCACCCTTGTAATGCTGCCTGCTGCTGCTGTGTTGTATCTGGCTGGTTATGAAAATTGGGGGGGACCCGACATCGTTCTTTCCAATTATTTTTTAAATGACGTGGCGTCCCCCCCATTTTCATAACCAGCCAGATACAATAAAGCAGCAGCAGCCTAGCATCACCAGGGTAGGAAGGGCCACTGTATCTGGCCTTTCCCCTCCTGATAATACCAGCCTGCGGCCACCCCAGTGGCCGACCATCACTACAGATGGTCAGGTACTGGATCGTACCCGGCTCTTCCCAGCACCCCTGGTGGCGGTGGGTACCGGGGTAATAAAGGGGGTTAGTGTTAGCCTCTGCACCGGCTAACACTAAGCCCTGCCTTAGCAATGGATGCTGTCAATCAGCCGGCGGCCATTACTAAGGCGGTAGTAATATAGTTTAAAAAAAACCACAAAGACATAGAAAAAATATTTTATTGAAATAAAAAAAAAAACACAACCCTCATTAACCATTTTATTAATAAAAAAAAAAGCTGTCATCGAAGTAGTCCTGGAATCCGCCGTAGTCCAACGACCGAACCTGTAAGAAAACACACAAAAAATGATTAGTAACACATGTGTTAGGGTATGTGCACACACACTAATTACGTCCGGAATTGACGGACGTATTTCGGCCGCAAGTACCGGACCGAACACACTGCAGGGAGCCGGGCTCCTAGCATCATAGTTATGTACGACGCTAGGAGTCCCTGCCTCGCTGCCGGACAACTGTCCGGTACTGAAAACATGATTACAGTACAGGACAGTTGTCCCACAGCGAGGCAGGGACTCCTAGCGTCGTACATAAGTACGACGCTAGGAGCCCGGCTCCCTGCAGTGTGTTCGGTCCGGTACTTGCGGCCGAAATACATCCGTCACTTACGGACGTAATTAGTGTCTGTGCACATACCCTAAGGCTTAGATACAGGGCCCATGTGTGATACTGTCTGTGGGACCCTGTATCTAAGCCTACCACAAGGTAGGCTTAGATACAGGGTCCAGCAGACAGTAATCTTATACAGTATAAGATTACTGTGTGCTGGGGCCCTGTATCTAAACCTACAGTGTGGTAGGCTTAGATACAGGGCCCAGCAGACAGGATCACGCATGGGCCATGTATCTAAGCCTACCATGTGATTGGCTTAGATACAGGGCCCAGCAGACAGCATCACACAATCTGTGATCCTGTCTCATGGGCCCCCTAAGCCTGCTACATCGTAGGCTTAGGGGTTGTGCAGTCCCTAAACATTGATGGCCTATCCTCAGGATAGGCCATCAATAGCTGATGTGTCGCCCGGGACCCGCAAATCAGCTGTTTTGAAGGGGCCGCAGCACTCGTACGAGAGCTGCTTCCCCTTCATTTCACTACTCGCCCACACTGTGAATCGCCGAAACCGATTCACAGTGTGACCGGAATGAAGTGACAGGAATGAAGGGGAGCAGCTCTCGTACGAGTGCTGCGGCCCCTTCAAAACAGCTGATTGGCGGGTCCCAGGAGTCGGACCCCGCCAGTCAGGGCTATCTTACCTTCCTCTTCGGCCGCGGCGGGAGTTCTGTCGTCTCGATGCTGTGCGCGGCGCATAGCGCTGTGACGTCATGTGCTGCGCACAGCGCCTGACGTCAGGACCTCCGCTGCGATCCGGAACCAGGAAGGTAAGTAAAGTATGTTACTATAGTAACAGGGGCCCGCGGCCCGAGTTACTATAGTAACTTTTTATTGATGTGGTGCGGGGGGCCGTGGGCCCCCCTGGCTTCGGGGCCCGGTCGCAATTGCGACCGCTGCGACCCCTATAGCTACGCCAGTGGTCCACGGGCCTCTGTCTCAGTCCTCAGCATCGCGCAGCTGAGAACTGAGTCGGCCAGCAGAGGAACGGGCCCCCTTCCCACGCGGGGCCCTTGTGCAGCTGCACCGGCTGCACATGCGGTATGTCCGCCCCTGCATCTCTATGTCATCAATGGGTGGGATTACAATAAAAGGGAACACCTCTATTATAAAGCTGGGGACAGATAACGCGGGATCCCATTATTGACAATAGGTGATGAGGACAGTTTCTCTACTCCTCCTCCCTCTTCCCCTCCCTGCAGAGTGACCTCTAAACATGTCACAGAGCATGCCCACAACACTCTCTCATAGAAGTTAATGAGCTGTTTTCGGTCTGAGGTTTCTAATGCCTAGGTGCTGCTCTAAGGCTGGGTTCACACGTGGCGGAATTTCACTTGAATTCCGCTGCGGACACTCCGCAGCGTTAATCCGCAGCGGAGCCGTTTCTCCATTGACTTCCACTTAAATTTAGAAGTGTTCGTTTAGACGATGCGTAAAATTCCGCTGCGGAGCATAGGCTGCGGAGCGGAATTTGGTGTCCGCAGCATGCTCTGTCTGTTGCGGAGCAGTGGCGGACTGGTTGCGGACTCATGGCGGAATTTCTCCATTGACTTCAATGGAGATTCTAAATTCCGCAATGAAGTCTGCAGCTGTCATGCACATGTTATGTGTGCTGTGGATGCGTCTTGCTTTTTTAACATGACATTTCTTCATTCTGGCTGGACCTATGTATTTCTAGATCTACAGCCAGATGGGGCTCCCGGAATTACGGGAGCGTTGCTAGGAGACGTCAGTAAATAGTCACTGTCCAGGGTGCTGAAAGAGTTAAGCGATCGGCAGTAACTGTTTCTGCACCCTGGACAGTGACTACCGATCCCAATATACAGCAACCTGTAAAAAAATAGAAGTTCATACTTACCGAGAACTCCCTGCTTCTGTCTCCAGTCCGGCTTCCCAGGATGACGTTTCAGTCTAAGTGACGGCTGCAGCCAATCACAGGCTGCAGCGGTCACATGGACTGCCGCGTCATCCAGGGAGGTAGGGCTGGATGCCGAAAGAGGGACGCGTCACCAAGACAACGGCCGGTAAGTATGAAATTCGTTTACTTTCACTAGGGAAAGTGCTGGCCCTTTTCTCTATCCTGCACTGATAGAGAGAAGGGAAGCACTTTTCCCGCAGTCCGCAGCAGCTAGTCCGCATCAATTTACTGCACATTTTGGGCAGATCCGCAGCCGTAATCCGCAACCCGGATTAGGTGCGGCATTGATGCGGACAGTTGCGGAGGAATTCCGCCACGTGGGGGCATGCCCTTACACAAATGTATAAATCTGCTGTAGCAGTTGCTGAGGCAGAACGGCTGCCCCTATAAACACGTAAAGACAACAGAATAAATCAATCAGAAAATAAAGCATAAAAAATATGTTTCTGTGGCTATTGGGATGTGTAGTTTTTGCAACAGCTGGAGACCATAAATGTAGTAATAATAATAAAAAATAATTTTAAAGGAAAAATACAGAGTAGGGCCCTGTTCACATAGTCGCCCAGAGTTAGTGTCGGGGGTTTTGTCAGTTTCAACAGAAAGAAAAGGGCAGCATGTAGCGCTATCCTTGCCATGAAAATTATGGAAATCTTGACAGAACCCCATTCATCAAAAGTGGGTTGTCGGGCGCCGTTTGAAAATATTTCATATGACAGATCCAGCACAGCGCCATAGCTTCCGTTATAAATGGAAGCTATGATGCCAGTGTTAACAGAGTCTTAAGGCCGGGTTCCCACGGGTCTGATACGCTGTGTAAAAATCACGCAGCGTGTCCGACGTCGAACCTGCAGTATATTCCGTCAGAAAAATCGCACCACGTCGTGGTGCGTTTTATTGGACGGATTTTCCGCTGCGGAAAGCAGCGTTAAAAAATGCTCAGAATTACCTAGGCCATTGTTTTGGCGACGCGTCTCTCCTGTGCAGTCCGGTCTGGTCTCCCTGGATGACGCTGTAGCCCATGTGACCGCTGCACCCTGTGATTGGCTGCAGCGGCGGTCGCATGCGATGGAACGTCATCCCAGGAGGCCGGCCACCTGACGTCATCCAGGCCGGCCTCCTGGTTTGAAGTTTCATCCCATGTGACCGCCGCTACAGCCTGTGATTGGCTGCAGCGGTCACATGGGATGCAACGTCATCACAGGAGGCCGGACTGGACGAAGAAACACAGACTTTTGGGTAAGTATGTTTGATTTTCTCTTTCCGTAGTTGCGATTTTCGTGGTGTAATCACTGCGAATATGCCGAAAAAGTCACAACACTTGGATTTATGTTGCGGGATTTGCATCCCCATTGAATTCAATAGGGAAAACCCGTAACGGAAAATCAACTAAAATGCAGAATAAAATGACATGCTGCGGAATAAAATTCCGCACCGCAGGTTAATTTATTAACGTTTATGCTGCGTTTTTTTTTTCTGCACCGTGGGCGTGATTTTTTCTCAATCTCCACTTTACCGCTACTGTAAATGCTGCGGAATTTCCACACAGAATTCCGTTGCGGAAATTCCGCAGCTTTTACACTACATGGGATTCCGGCCTTAGTGTGCTTATGTTTAGGCAGCTTTAGATGTGTATTGTGCTATGTAGATGTGTAGGGCTCTGCTATGTAGATGTGTAGGGCTGTGCTATGTAGATGTGTAGGGCTGTGCTATGTAGATGTGTAGGGCTCTGCTATGTAGATGTGTAGGGCTGTGCTATGTAGATGTGTAGGGCTGTGCTATGTAGATGTGTAGGGCTGTTCTATGTAGATGTGTAGGGCTGTGCTATGTAGATGTGTAGGGCTGTGCTATGTAGATGTGTATTGTGCTATGTAGATGTGTAGGGCTGTGCTATGTAGATGTGTAGGGCTGTGCTATGTAGGTGTGTAGGGCTGTTGTATGTAGATGTGTAGGGCTGTGCTATGTAGATGTGTAGGGCTGTGCTATGTAGGTGTGTAGGGCTGTTCTATGTAGATGTGTAGGGCTGTGCTATGTAGATGTGTAGGGCTGTGCTATGTAGATGTGTAGGGCTGTGCTGTGTAGATGTGTAGGGCTGTGCTGTGTAGATGTGTAGGGCTGTGCTGTGTAGATGTGTAGGGCTGTGCTGTGTAGATGTGTAGGGCTGTGCTATGTAGATGTGTAGGGCTGTGCTATGTAGATGTGTAGGGCTGTGCTATGTAGGTGTGTAGGGCTGTGCTATGTAGGTGTGTAGGGCTGTTCTATGTAGATGTGTAGGGCTGTGCTATGTAGATGTGTATTGTGCTATGTAGATGTGTAGGGCTGTGCTATGTAGATGTGTAGGGCTGTGATGTGTAGATGTGTAGGGCTGTGCTGTGTAGATGTGTAGGGCTGTGCTGTGTAGATGTGTAGGGCTGTGCTATGTAGATGTGTAGGGCTGTGCTATGTAGATGTGTAGGGCTGTGCTATGTAGGTGTGTAGGGCTGTGCTATGTAGGTGTGTAGGGCTGTTCTATGTAGATGTGTAGGGCTGTGCTATGTAGATGTGTAGGGCTGTGCTATGTAGATGTGTAGGGCTGTGCTATGTAGATGTGTAGGGCTGTGCTATGTAGATGTGTAGGGCTGTGCTATGTAGATGTGTAGGGCTGTGCTATGTAGATGTGTAGGGCTGTGCTATGTAGATGTGTAGGGCTGTGCTATGTAGATGTGTAGGGCTGTGCTATGTAGATGTGTAGGGCTGTGCTATGTAGATATGTAGGGCTCTGCTATGTAGATGTGTAGGGCTCTGCTATGTAGATGTGTAGGGCTGTGCTATGTAGATGTGTAGGGCTGTGCTATGTAGATGTGTAGGGCTGTGCTATGTAGATGTGTAGGGCTCTGCTATGTAGATGTGTAGGGCTGTGCTATGTAGATGTGTAGGGCTGTGCTATGTAGATGTGTAGGGCTCTGCTATGTAGATGTGTAGGGCTGTGCTATGTAGATGTGTAGGGCTGTGCTATGTAGATGTGTAGGGCTGTTCTATGTAGATGTGTAGGGCTGTGCTATGTAGATGTGTAGGGCTGTGCTATGTAGATGTGTATTGTGCTATGTAGATGTGTAGGGCTGTGCTATGTAGATGTGTAGGGCTGTGCTATGTAGGTGTGTAGGGCTGTTCTATGTAGATGTGTAGGGCTGTGCTATGTAGATGTGTAGGGCTGTGCTATGTAGGTGTGTAGGGCTGTTCTATGTAGCTGTGTAGGGCTGTGCTATGTAGATGTGTAGGGCTGTGCTATGTAGATGTGTAGGGCTGTGCTATGTAGATGTGTAGGGCTGTGCTATGTAGATGTGTAGGGCTGTGCTGTGTAGATGTGTAGGGCTGTGCTGTGTAGATGTGTAGGGCTGTGCTATGTAGATGTGTAGGGCTGTGCTATGTAGATGTGTAGGGCTGTGCTATGTAGGTGTGTAGGGCTGTGCTATGTAGGTGTGTAGGGCTGTTCTATGTAGATGTGTAGGGCTGTGCTATGTAGATGTGTAGGGCTGTGCTATGTAGATGTGTAGGGCTGTGCTATGTAGATGTGTAGGGCTGTGCTATGTAGATGTGTAGGGCTGTGCTATGTAGATGTGTAGGGCTGTGCTATGTAGATGTGTAGGGCTGTGCTATGTAGATGTGTAGGGCTGTGCTATGTAGATGTGTAGGGCTGTGCTATGTAGATGTGTAGGGCTGTGCTATGTAGATATGTAGGGCTCTGCTATGTAGATGTGTAGGGCTCTGCTATGTAGATGTGTAGGGCTGTGCTATGTAGATGTGTAGGGCTGTGCTATGTAGATGTGTAGGGCTGTGCTATGTAGATGTGTAGGGCTCTGCTATGTAGATGTGTAGGGCTGTGCTATGTAGATGTGTAGGGCTGTGCTATGTAGATGTGTAGGGCTCTGCTATGTAGATGTGTAGGGCTGTGCTATGTAGATGTGTAGGGCTGTGCTATGTAGATGTGTAGGGCTGTTCTATGTAGATGTGTAGGGCTGTGCTATGTAGATGTGTAGGGCTGTGCTATGTAGATGTGTATTGTGCTATGTAGATGTGTAGGGCTGTGCTATGTAGATGTGTAGGGCTGTGCTATGTAGGTGTGTAGGGCTGTTCTATGTAGATGTGTAGGGCTGTGCTATGTAGATGTGTAGGGCTGTGCTATGTAGGTGTGTAGGGCTGTTCTATGTAGCTGTGTAGGGCTGTGCTATGTAGATGTGTAGGGCTGTGCTATGTAGATGTGTAGGGCTGTGCTATGTAGATGTGTAGGGCTGTGCTGTGTAGATGTGTAGGGCTGTGCTGTGTAGATGTGTAGGGCTGTGCTATGTAGATGTGTAGGGCTGTGCTATGTAGATGTGTAGGGCTGTGCTATGTAGGTGTGTAGGGCTGTGCTATGTAGGTGTGTAGGGCTGTTCTATGTAGATGTGTAGGGCTGTGCTATGTAGATGTGTATTGTGCTATGTAGATGTGTAGGGCTGTGCTATGTAGATGTGTAGGGCTGTGATATGTAGATGTGTAGGGCTGTGCTCTGTAGATGTGTAGGGCTGTGCTGTGTAGATGTGTAGGGCTGTGCTATGTAGATGTGTAGGGCTGTGCTATGTAGATGTGTAGGGCTGTGCTATGTAGGTGTGTAGGGCTGTGCTATGTAGGTGTGTAGGGCTGTTCTATGTAGATGTGTAGGGCTGTGCTATGTAGATGTGTAGGGCTGTGCTATGTAGATGTGTAGGGCTGTGCTATGTAGATGTGTAGGGCTGTGCTATGTAGATGTGTAGGGCTGTGCTATGTAGGTGTGTAGGGCTGTGCTATGTAGGTGTGTAGGGCTGTTCTATGTAGATGTGTAGGGCTGTGCTATGTAGATGTGTAGGGCTGTGCTATGTAGATGTGTAGGGCTGTGCTATGTAGATGTGTAGGGCTGTGCTATGTAGATGTGTAGGGCTGTGCTATGTAGATGTGTAGGGCTGTGCTATGTAGATGTGTAGGGCTGTGCTATGTAGATGTGTAGGGCTCTGCTATGTAGATGTGTAGGGCTGTGCTATGTAGATGTGTAGGGCTGTGCTATGTAGATGTGTAGGGCTCTGCTATGTAGATGTGTAGGTCTCTGCTATGTAGATGTGTAGGGCTGTGCTATGTAGATGTGTAGGGCTGTGCTATGTAGATGTGTAGGGCTGTGCTATGTAGATGTGTAGGGCTGTGCTATGTAGATGTGTAGGGCTGTGCTATGTAGATGTGTAGGGCTCTGCTATGTAGATGTGTAGGGCTGTGCTATGTAGATGTGTAGGGCTGTGCTATGTAGATTTGTAGGGCTGTGCTATGTAGATTTGTAGGGCTGTGCTATGTAGATGTGTAGGGCTTAGCTATGTAGATGTGTAGGGCTGTGCTATGTAGATGTGTAGGGCTGTTCTATGTAGATGTGTAGGGCTGTGCTATGTAGATGTGTAGGGCTGTGCTATGTAGATGTGTATTGTGCTATGTAGATGTGTAGGGCTGTGCTATGTAGATGTGTAGGGCTGTGCTATGTAGGTGTGTAGGGCTGTTCTATGTAGATGTGTAGGGCTGTGCTATGTAGATGTGTAGGGCTGTGCTATGTAGGTGTGTAGGGCTGTTCTATGTAGATGTGTAGGGCTGTGCTATGTAGATGTGTAGGGCTGTGCTATGTAGATGTGTAGGGCTGTGCTATGTAGATGTGTAGGGCTGTGCTATGTAGATGTGTAGGGCTGTGCTGTGTAGATGTGTAGGGCTGTGCTGTGTAGATGTGTAGGGCTGTGCTATGTAGATGTGTAGGGCTGTGCTATGCAGATGTGTAGGGCTGTGCTATGTAGGTGTGTAGGGCTGTGCTATGTAGGTGTGTAGGGCTGTTCTATGTAGATGTGTAGGGCTGTGCTATGTAGATGTGTATTGTGCTATGTAGATGTGTAGGGCTGTGCTATGTAGATGTGTAGGGCTGTGATATGTAGATGTGTAGGGCTGTGCTGTGTAGATGTGTAGGGCTGTGCTGTGTAGATGTGTAGGGTTGTGCTATGTAGATGTGTAGGGCTGTGCTATGTAGATGTGTAGGGCTGTGCTATGTAGGTGTGTAGGGCTGTGCTATGTAGGTGTGTAGGGCTGTTCTATGTAGATGTGTAGGGCTGTGCTATGTAGATGTGTAGGGCTGTGCTATGTAGATGTGTAGGGCTGTGCTATGTAGATGTGTAGGGCTGTGCTATGTAGATGTGTAGGGCTGTGCTATGTAGATGTGTAGGGCTGTGCTATGTAGATGTGTAGGGCTGTGCTATGTAGATGTGTAGGGCTCTGCTATGTAGATGTGTAGGGCTGTGCTATGTAGATGTGTAGGGCTGTGCTATGTAGATGTGTAGGGCTCTGCTATGTAGATGTGTAGGGCTGTGCTATGTAGATGTGTAGGGCTGTGCTATGTAGATGTGTAGGGCTGTTCTATGTAGATGTGTAGGGCTGTGCTGTGTAGATGTGTAGGGCTGTGCTATGTAGATGTGTATTGTGCTATGTAGATGTGTAGGGCTGTGCTATGTAGGTGTGTAGGGCTGTTCTATGTAGATGTGTAGGGCTGTGCTATGTAGATGTGTATTGTGCTATGTAGATGTGTAGGGCTGTGCTATGTAGATGTGTAGGGCTGTGATATGTAGATGTGTAGGGCTGTGCTATGTAGATGTGTAGGGCTGTGCTATGTAGATGTGTAGGGCTGTGCTATGTAGATGTGTAGGGCTGTGCTATGTAGATGTGTAGGGCTCTGCTATGTAGATGTGTAGGGCTGTGCTATGTAGATGTGTAGGGCTGTGCTATGTAGATATGTAGGGCTCTGCTATGTAGATGTGTAGGG
This sequence comes from Rhinoderma darwinii, assembly GCF_050947455.1. Classification (NCBI taxonomy): domain Eukaryota; kingdom Metazoa; phylum Chordata; class Amphibia; order Anura; family Rhinodermatidae; genus Rhinoderma; species Rhinoderma darwinii. The sequence continues at coordinate 40,007 of NW_027462271.1, forward strand.
CTCTGCTATGTAGATGTGTAGGGCTGTGCTATGTAGATGTGTAGGGCTGTGCTATGTAGATGTGTAGGGCTGTGCTATGTAGATGTGTAGGGCTGTGCTATGTAGATGTGTAGGGCTGTGCTATGTAGATGTGTAGGGCTCTGCTATGTAGATGTGTAGGGCTGTGCTATGTAGATGTGTAGGGCTGTGCTATGTAGATTTGTAGGGCTGTGCTATGTAGATTTGTAGGGCTGTGCTATGTAGATGTGTAGGGCTTAGCTATGTAGATGTGTAGGGCTGTGCTATGTAGATGTGTAGGGCTGTGCTATGTAGATGTGTAGGGCTGTGCTATGTAGATGTGTATTGTGCTATGTAGATGTGTAGGGCTGTGCTATGTAGATGTGTAGGGCTGTGCTATGTAGGTGTGTAGGGCTGTTCTATGTAGATGTGTAGGGCTGTGCTATGTAGATGTGTAGGGCTGTGCTATGTAGGTGTGTAGGGCTGTTCTATGTAGATGTGTAGGGCTGTGCTATGTAGATGTGTATTGTGCTATGTAGATGTGTAGGGCTGTGCTATGTAGATGTGTAGGGCTGTGCTATGTAGATGTGTAGGGCTGTGCTGTGTAGATGTGTAGGGCTGTGCTGTGTAGATGTGTAAGGCTGTGCTATGTAGATGTGTAGGGCTGTGCTATGTAGATGTGTAGGGCTGTGCTATGTAGGTGTGTAGGGCTGTGCTATGTAGGTGTGTAGGGCTGTGCTATGTAGGTGTGTAGGGCTGTTCTATGTAGATGTGTAGGGCTGTGCTATGTAGATGTGTATTGTGCTATGTAGATGTGTAGGGCTGTGCTATGTAGATGTGTAGGGCTGTGCTATGTAGATGTGTAGGGCTGTGCTATGTAGATGTGTAGGGCTGTGCTATGTAGGTGTGTAGGGCTGTGCTATGTAGGTGTGTAGGGCTGTTCTATGTAGATGTGTAGGGCTGTGCTATGTAGATGTGTAGGGCTGTGCTATGTAGATGTGTAGGGCTGTGCTATGTAGATGTGTAGGGCTGTGCTATGTAGATGTGTAGGGCTGTGCTATGTAGATGTGTAGGGCTCTGCTATGTAGATGTGTAGGGCTGTGCTATGTAGATGTGTAGGGCTGTGCTATGTAGATGTGTAGGGCTCTGCTATGTAGATGTGTAGGTCTCTGCTATGTAGATGTGTAGGGCTGTGCTATGTAGATGTGTAGGGCTGTGCTATGTAGATGTGTAGGGCTGTGCTATGTAGATGTGTAGGGCTGTGCTATGTAGATGTGTAGGGCTGTGCTATGTAGATGTGTAGGGCTCTGCTATGTAGATGTGTAGGGCTGTGCTATGTAGATGTGTAGGGCTGTGCTATGTAGATTTGTAGGGCTGTGCTATGTAGATTTGTAGGGCTGTGCTATGTAGATGTGTAGGGCTTAGCTATGTAGATGTGTAGGGCTGTGCTATGTAGATGTGTAGGGCTGTGCTATGTAGATGTGTAGGGCTGTGCTATGTAGATGTGTAGGGCTGTGCTATGTAGATGTGTAGGGCTGTGCTATGTAGGTGTGTAGGGCTGTGCTATGTAGGTGTGTAGGGCTGTGCTATGTGTGTAGGGCTGTTCTATGTAGATGTGTAGGGCTGTGCTATGTAGATGTGTAGGGCTCTGCTATGTAGATGTGTAGGGCTGTGCTATGTAGATGTGTAGGGCTGTGCTATGTAGATGTGTAGGGCTGTGCTATGTAGATTTGTAGGGCTGTGCTATGTAGATTTGTAGGGCTGTGCTATGTAGATGTGTAGGGCTGTGCTATGTAGATGTGTAGGGCTGTGCTATGTGCTTCTAGTTAGTCAGATATCTCTCTCTATACTTATGATGTTTCACTGAAACACTGAAGCAGTGACATTGCAGCTGCATCCCCCTCCTCTCCCCTCCGCCCTGCCTTCTAATTACTGTTTTACACTAGATGGATATTTTGGTGACTGTTGAGGTTTCTGAATGTTTACAGAGAGCCTGCGGGCAGGAAAAAGAGAACTAGAGGTTGCTGGAAGGTGAGAAACATGCCCCGTTCTTCTAACAAGATATTTTACAAAGTTTCCTATATCCACATGTCCTACTAATTTATGTTTTTTTTTTTATAAGGATAAGTACACTTTAAGTTGTGGGAAGCTGCGTGAATGATAGATATCACTTGGTATTCTCCTTTGACAGTGGCACAGTGACAACTATGCAGTAATAATGCTATTTATCATTCAATAATGATTATCCATAGGATCTGTTCACACCTGCATGGAAGACTCTTCGGAGAATGCGCCACAGATTCCATCAGATTTGACGGGAAATATAGTGATACATGCAGCACTGACCTTATTCTGGAAATTACTGACACTACAACAGAACCATTGAAAATATATAACCCCAGCACTCACAGAGGTACGCAAAAGATCCAGATGCAAACAAATTTAAGTTTTATTGCAACAAAAGATGGTAAAGTTGAGGTGGAAAGCGACTTGGTAAAGACGTTTCGGCCGAACCTCGGCCTTTGTCACGGTCGCTAAAATGATAAAGAATAAAATGCTTTTACAAAGTTGGCAATAAAATTTACAAAAATACAGTATGAACAAATGAAAATAATAATATGAAAATAACATATATAGATGAGTTATCTCTGTTTACATGAAATTATATAGCGCTGTCACCTCAGATATACACAGAGAACAATTATTATACATAAGGAAAAATAAAAATATTTTAATACTGAACTGTATAAAGAAAATTGCGTGATCAATTAGTGGAACACGTAACACAAGAATTAAGGAAATCATAATCATCTATGAAAGAATAAGTCATAATGATCTATAAAAACAAGACTAGGGTACTTAATTTTGTTCTGACTATCAGCCCCTAGTCTTGTTTTTATAGATCATTATGACTTATTCTTTCATAGATGATTATGATTTC